>NW_022589827.1:630442-805674 GCF_004348235.1 Phoca vitulina | reverse complement strand
TGGGTGTTATACGAAAACAATGGATCGTGGATCACTACATCGAAAACTAATGATGTATTGTATGGTGACTAACATAACATAATAAAATTTTAAAAAAAGATATATTTTTATTAATAACATCATAAAAAAAAAGAAATTGAATGACTAAAGAATGATAATGACACCAGAGAAATATACACTACACAAATCAGAAGAGAACAGAAACCATAAAGAAATAAAAGGAAATAATGAGAATAAAATCATACAGGAAGTTGAACAGAACAGAACAATAAAATAGATCCTGGGTATATTTTGGTCTGTTTGTTATAAGAATCTAGATCCCAAAATATGAAAGAATGAAAAACTCATATATAAATGAAGTTGAATACAATGAAAGGAAGCCAAAAATGAAATATTTACTTCGTTTATTTATTTACCATAAGTGTAAAAATGAAAATTAAAAAGGACTTTTTTTTTAAAGATTTTATTTATTTATTTGAGAGAGAGAATGAGATAGAGAGAGCATGAGAGGGGGGAGGGTCAGAGGGAGAAGCAGGCTCCCTGTTCAGCAGGGATCCCGATGCGGGACTCGATCCCGGGACTCCAGGGTCATGACCTGAGCCGAAGGCAGTCGCTTAACCAACTGAGCCACCCAGGCGCCCTGAAAAGGACTTTAAAAGTAGGTGATAAAATAAGAAAATAGCTGAAAAGGAATATAAAATATAAAACTGAAGGACTAAAAATAAGAAGAAAAAAACGCGAAGGATATATACTTCTTTCCCCAAGAGCTGGAGTTCTACAGTTCTGTTTGATTGGTAAACTTGGTATTAGCTGGAAGTTCCTGCTGGTTTTCTGGGGGAAGGCCCTGTTGAACTGATTCTCAGGAGTATTTGTTCAGGTGGAATTCATCCCCCCCCCTTGCCAGGGGCCCGGACTTAGTGTAAGCCACTCCAGAGTTGGTGTTGGAGATGAAAATTTCGGCACCCTGATCTCTAGCCTTGGAGCTGATAGTTCACACCCTTTACTCTTCAGTGAGCTCTAACAGAAAAGCAGTCAATTGCTCCTGTCTCCTTGGTTTCTGTCTGAACTCTGTTCACCCAGCCTGTGATGGAGCGTTTTTATCTCAGGCACATGACCCCATTGCGAGTATCCAAACTTTATGGACCCCTGTGGCAAGCACCCATGCAGTTCCTCCTGGGGGTGGGAGGGGGGGTCTCCCCGTGGTTCTGCCTCTTGCTGGGCCCCTGCTCCAAGTGTGGTCACAGAACTGCACAGTAGTTCACAGTTTATGGCAACATGGAGCAGAAAGCTGGCACCTGGGCTCGCTGTTTGCAACCAGCTTCCCAGCTCCCATACCTGGGAACTCTGCCACACTCAGGCACCCCTGTTATTTTTGTGACCCCAGGGATCCTGAGACCACGCTGTCCCACCTGGGATTCTGCCCTGCTCCACCTCCTGAGCGCCTTTCAGGCAAACTTCTAAAAGTTCCAATTTTGCACTCTGCTTCTTTTAACAATTTTGGGTACCTGGCTTAGGAGGCTCCCTCTCCCCATGGTTTATTTTCTGATATATTGCCTCAGATTCACGTCTCTGCACCTACTCCCTTGCAAAAAGTGTTTGCTTTTCTATTTGTAGAATTATAACAATTCTTTTCTCAGATCTCCAGTTGGTTTTGCAGGTGTTC
The DNA here is from genome assembly GCF_004348235.1 of Phoca vitulina. Taxonomy (NCBI): domain Eukaryota; kingdom Metazoa; phylum Chordata; class Mammalia; order Carnivora; family Phocidae; genus Phoca; species Phoca vitulina. Next base: position 804,011 of record NW_022589827.1, on the reverse strand, counting down.
AAAATGATTTGATAACTATGTAGCTGATTTCCAGGGACCAGGCAAAATTAGGGTCCCCTACTCCTCTGCCATCTTCCCAACCCTCTTTCTCTTTACTTATGTTTTGATTAGATCTCTGTCTGTGACCTTTTCTTGTTCTTTCTCTTGGGATGAATTTCTCCTTCTTGGCATTTTGTCTATGTTTCCGTCTTCTCTTTGTTAGAATATCATGTGTGTTTCCTGCTCCTGAAGGTAATGGTTTTATGAAAAAGCAGTCATATAATATCCAGGGCCTGGCTCTTCATGAAGTGTCTCTGGTGTGTGCTGTGTGTCCTCTGCTGCTGTTTTGGCTGTCCTATCATTCAGGTCAGTCCTCAGCAGAGGTTCTCCTTCCCTGCAGTGGGCATTGTTTAGACCTTGGCCAGAGTGTTGGGAGTTTTAAGTAGAGTGTACTCTGTTCTGCTTTTTAAAGAAGACCTGATTCTATTTCCGCTAGAACTGAAGATTTGCAGAACTCTATGGTCAGTAGACATGGTGCATGTGGTGGTGTGTGCTGGTCTTCTGTTGAAGGTTCCCACTGCTTTGTTCATTAGGCACACTTGCCTGAAAAAAACAGTACCAGCAGAGTTCAGGGTGGTGAGAGTTGGTATAAATAGGTTAGGCAGCCAGTGTCGATGCTGTGGTGTTTACTGAAGTTTATTTATGTTGATGGGTGGGGGAGGGAAATGGCACCATTCCACTCCTTTGTCCTCAGAGATGGGAATCCATTCTCGCTGATCTCAGGTTATCTCTCCCAGAAGAATGAATTATTTCACCTCATGTATCCTTGGTATTTTTCAGATCACTGTTTTCACACTGTCTCCTGGTTGCTTGCCTGCCTTCAGCAGCATAGTGCCCTTTGGATTCTATAACAGCCAAGCCTGCTGACTTAAAACTCCAGACTTTAGGGATCTGATATCGTGGGGACCTATGCTGGTCTTCTGGAGGAGTGTCTCACCATACTGGGACTGATGCAGTTTTGACCCAGAAGGGCAGTCACACCCAAGGGCAGGGGTGTGGGATTTGGAGCAATGCAGGCTAAATTGCCAGTGTCCAGGTTAGTTGCCCTCAGCAGGTATCTCTGTGCCTATGCTTAGAGGCAGTGGTATGAAATGGTACCTGACAGCTCCTTTGTTCCAGAGAGGCAATGCCTCCTCTCACAGATGTGCTCCAAGAAGAGTGAACAGTCTCTCCCTGTGCACCTTAGTCAATCCTCAGATTGTACCGTGTGCTCCAGGGTTGCTTGCCTGCCCTCTTTCCTGGGAATAGAGCAGTGCCCTCAAGTCTCAATCCCAGCCAAGCCCACAGACCTTTAAAACTCCAGTCTTTGAGCCCTACTGGTTACAAAAACTTATGAAAGTCAGCCTCCCTCGTTTTCCCAGCCAATGGCTTTGGGGAAGTGTTCTTCTTGTGCATATCCCTGTGTGCTCCACTCTCTTTTGCCTTTCTCTTAGACTAGGCCTTTCTCCCCAACACAGCTCCAGTGATCTGTTTCTCCCCAAATCCTTGTCTCCACCTTCCTCTATGTGGCCTCTCTCCACCTCTGGTTGTGCAGTTTGCTCTGCCAGTCCACAGGTCAATTTCTTGGGTATTCAGAATGATTTTATAGTTATCTAGCTGTGTTTGAAGGATGAGGCTACCCTAGGGTCCTCCTTACTATGCTGACATCTTAGCTCTGGTTCCTGTTTTTTTTTTTTTTTTTAAGTTTTCTATGTCTTTGTTGAACTTTTCACTTTTTTTCATGAATTGTTTTCCTAATTTTATTTAGTTGTCTATTGTGTTGTCTTATAGTTCTGTAAATTTCTTTAAGAGGATTCTTCTGAATTCTTGATCTGACAATTCAGAGATTTCCATTTCTTTAGAGGCACTATATTAGTTTCCTTTGTTGCTATTATGTTTCTTTAATGATTTGTGATTCTTGTGGCCTTGTATTGGTGCCTGTGCATTTGAAGAAGTAAGCATCTCTTCTATTTTTTACATACTTCCTTTTGCAAGAAAATCTCTTTACCAGTCAACCTGTTCAGAGATTCTGGTTGGCCCTTTTAGTGGAGTCTTGGGTAGTCTTGCAGGTGGAGTCCTCCAGCAGACAGGTCTGATTCTCCAGGCCTAGTGCTTGGGTCTAGAGGGATTGACCTGGAACCTGTGTCCCTGGGAATGGACTGGTGTTTGTGTATGATGGGTGGGCCTGGTGTCGGGGTCCACTGTAAAGGGCGTCAGGATTCTAGGTTAATAGGAACCACACTAGAGTCTGTGTCTTTGATATTTGGCCTAGCACTGGGGCTGACCATCAGCCTGGGAGCTGGCCTAGAGCCTAGATCTTCTGGGGGCAAGCCTGGTGCTGTGGTTAACCCAGAGCCATGGCATTAGCCAGGAGTCTAGGACTGCAGGTGATGGCTTAGTGATTTGATCTGCAGGGGATGGCCTGGTGCTGGGTGTGGTTGGGACCCAGATTCCACAAGAGGTTGTTTGGTAGCTGATTCTGATGGGGCTTGCCCAGTGCTAGGGCAGTTTGTGGGTCGGGAGCAAGAGGAGCCAGTCAAAAGTCTGGGTCCATGGGGGCTACCATATCATGGGGTGGGTTTTGACATTAGGTTTCTGGGGACCAGCCTGGCACAGTGGAGGGTCAGGTTCTAGGTCCATGAAACCCTATCTGATGCTAAGAGAAGCTTGGTGCCTTGTGCAGCAGGAGATGGTCTAGAGGCTGTGTCTCTGGGAAGTGGTCTGGAGGGTGTGTCCACAGGGGTTGACAAGGTGCTGTGGTGGGCCAGGAGACTGGGTCTCTAGGAGCTTGTCTGGGTCCTGTGTCTTTGTGGGCCACCTTGGCACTAGAGTGGGCTAGGTACCTGGGTCCTTGGGAACCTACCTGGTGCCTGGGGCCATGGGGGCTGGCCTGGCACTGATTTAGGCCTTATGATTGGGTCCGTAGTGAATTCAGGTATTCATGTAACTCTCTTTCCTCCATGGGAACAGTGTCTCTGTGCTAGGCTGCCATCATTTCGGGGTAATTTGAGAGTCTTTGCTACCCTTTTTAGTGCATCTTTTTCTATGTCTGTACTCCACCCTGGTGCTTTAATCCCTCACCTGGAACCTTCAGCTCCTGGAAAGGTGTGTTTTTGTATGGATTGCCACTCAAATTGATGTTTCTGTGAGGGGAGGAGCATTGGAAACTTCTATACTGTCAACTTGCTGATGTCACTACCACCTCAGACTTTCAACATTTGTTAACCTTGGAAATTGGGAAGGGAGTTTGTTGGGAGATATTATTAATATCTTTATACATTTCACATTGTTTCCCTTGTTTGAATATCTATTACCTTGAAAATAAAATATTTTTATATACAACACTCAACTTTTATGATCAGAGACATCATAAACAAACTTAGAAAACAATTTGTATACAATGTGATAACACTTCAAAGACATATTATGGATACATTAGTTTCCAAAATGTACAAAACACTAATATAGTAATACAAAAACACAAATAACTCAATAGAAAAAGAGAGTTCTTAGAAGTTCAAAATATGAATGTCCAATAATAAATTGATTTCGTGACTATCATGGAAATATCATTCAATATGAGATACCACTTTTAGCCAGTCATACTTCCAATAATCAAAGTCTTCATAATCTTCAGTTTTAAGAAGAATGTGGTGAAATATACACTGTCTATGAGAGTGTAATTTTTAATACAATATAATATCAAAACTTTAATGTGTATGCTCTTTAATACATATTTTATTTATGAAAACTATGAAAACATTCCTACATATGAATAAATACACTTTGTTGTTTGCAATAAAGAAAAGTTGTATGTATACTAAGTGCTTTTTAAGAGAGGAATGCTAAATAAATTATTCTGTTATGCAATGTAATATCGTGAGGCAGTTGAAATATTGGGAAAGTTATATTTTGATACAGAAAATCATTGTGACATTAAGTGGATCAAAACAATTAGCGGAATAGTAAGTATGGTATGATTTAACTTATATTCAAAACCTCTTATCTAAAGCTTTATATTACTGTAAATACTATTGCTGTGTACATTTAAACGCATAAAGAAAAGTCTAGGAAGAACTTATACTTGTGTTGTCTTCTGGAGATAGACTGAAGAAAGGCAGAAGTTTGTTGGCAAAAGTTTTGTGTATGGTGTTTGGATTATATACAGTTCCATTATATTCATGTATCACTTGTGTAAATAAATATGGGATGCCTGGGTGTCTCAGTCGGTTAAGGGTCTACCTTTGGCTCAGGTCATGATCCCAGGATCCTGGAATTGGGTCCTGCATTGGGCTCCTTGCCCGGCGGGGAGCCTGCTTCTCCCTCTGCCACTCCTCCTGCTTGTGCCCTCTCTCTCTGACAAATAAATGAATAAAATCTTAAAAAAATAAATACAGCTCTTCTAAGGAACATAAGAATATGTTGAAGGCTAAGAGGGTCAACATGGGGCCAGCTGATCAGTTAAGGAAGCCTATAAAAATGAGAAACACAGAGAAAGACATTCCAGCACTTTTCTTAAGGAAAAACTCCTAGGGTGATGGAAAGATCTGGTCTATGTGACAGATGAATCTTCACTGTGCAGTCAGACTCATCAGATATAAAGCAAGATGCCAGTTACCAGCATCCTATGCCTTACATTTTATGTTTGTGAAGAAATGCTCTAATAATTCTGTTTTTCTTGTAATCCACCTAGAAGGGAAAGTGTGTTATCTTCTCAACAGTCATATCTGACCTGTATGATACTTGCATTTCTCAATATAAATTAATAAATTCTCCTTCTGTGTTTATATCTTTCAGTCTTATGATATAATCAGCATAATTTCACCTCCTGAATTTGGATGAATTCTGGGACATAACCAAGATCAGGCTGTAGACGTCTAAGATTGAAGGCCATGGCCTGGATTCTAGTGAACTCACCAAGGCAAATGACCCCTGTGAGATGGTGCTGCAGCAGCCAATCAATGCTATCTTTTGTGACACTCAGTCCTTGCTGTGTAACTTTGAATTCCTATAAATCCATTAAGGTCCCAATAAATTTTGTCTCTCATTGCTCTGTTAGTTCTATATGACTACCATCTAGTAAATTGTGAGTTTTTAGTAAATGTTTTATAATAACACCAAATACAAAATATTACTAAAATTGTTGTCAAAATATGACTTTTTTTCCCCTACAGATGACCATCTACTCATTTTTTGTAGTGTGAAAATATCAGGGAAGTGTGTGGGGGATATAAAGGGTAAAATCTGAAAAAGAATTAAATTCCCAGTACATTCTCCTCACTTTACTATTTCTATTCTATCTATCTATTCTATGGTACTTCTTATTCTTCTACATATTAACTGTTTTCCTGGTCAAAATGGTTGATGTGCTTGCTTTTTGTAATATTCCACTTTACTTCTAAAATGCTCTATATTAAAAAAATAGCGTGTCTCAGTTGAAAGCATTTATGAAAGTTAGAACTTCCAGGGAAGATGGTGGAGTAGGAGGATCATAGGCTTACCCCATCCCATGGATACAGCTAGAAAACATCCACATCAGTATAAATAATGCAGAAAATGACCCAAACACTGGAAGAACAGACTCTCCACAGCTTAATGTAATGAGGTCACATCGAAAAATGGAGTAAGGATGGAGATGTAGTTGGGAGACAAATTGGCCCATGGGACTGTCTGAAGGAGGGAGGGAGGCTTCAAGCGTGGAGAGGGGAGAGGAGCAGACCCCACACAAGGCATGAAGAACCATCACTAGGAAGACGAATCCCTATAACATTTGGCTTTGAAAACCAGAGTGACATAACCTCACAAGTTCTTACTATCAGTGGGACGGAATACCTGGAACTTTAAAAATCAGCCAGCTTGGCTCTTGTAGAGCCAGGAAGTGATAGGAAACTGAGTTGCTGCCCTTAATGGGACAGCACAACAGTTCTGCTGAGATACAGCATAGAAGCAGCAGTTTGAAAAATACTTGGGGTATATGAGAGGGAGATTTGTTTACTAATCTCAGAGTGTATGCTGGAAGAGTAGGGATCTTCAGGAGACATCTAAGAACAAAAGAGCTGGCGAGCACCATTTCTCTTCCTCACCCTCCAGCCTAGATACACAGACCAGGGCAGAGCAGACACTCTTCACCTAGCTTGCTAAGAGTGTACCATGCCCCCATGCTCTTCTGCAGATCTGTCCCCTCCAGCCCAGCCCCAGAAGGTATTTTCCAGGGTGGCTGCAAGTTTCCACCTACAGTGGACCTGCATGGACCTTAATGGCACCATGCGCCCTGCCCTATATTCTCTTGAAGACCCAACCTATCCAACATACTCTTGACAAGAGACCATCAAAGTGGCACCACAAACATGGCATGTGCAAGGAGCCCCAACAGGGCAAGAACCACCCCAAAGTGACTCCTGACCCAAGGAGAGGGGAAGGAAACCCCACACAATGGTTTGACTGCATCCCCAACAGTTAGGATAGGGCAAACATATGTTCTGACTCCAGGCCCCACCCACCAATGAAACCTTCTCAAAAGACAACACAAGGAGAGCATCTGTAGTTGGGTGCCACTACAGCTCTGGCAAACACCACGTCTAACCTAACAAGCCCAAAGCTGCCTTAGACTGGCCCACTAACAACACAGAAAAAAACCCTGCCTATGACAGGCCAAGAAAGGCATTGCAGATGGCTGGACTGAAGGCAAATGAGGCTTAGCCACAATAGTAGGGCACACACAATGCACAAGGGAGACACCCCTGAAGTACCAGGTTCTCATGAACAGGGGACATTGCACTGCAGAACACTATAGGACCTCTTCTTGATAAGGCCATTACTATCAAGAGCAGGAGACATAGCTGAAATTCTGCCATAGAGAAACAGATGAAGAGAGACAAAATGAGGAGATAGAGGAATATGTCCCAAATGGAAGAACAAGATAAAATCAAAGCAGGAGAGCTAAAACAAACAAACAACAACAACAAAAAGAACCCCAAAAAACCTGAAATAAGTAATATGCCTGACAGAGAATTTAAAGTAATGGTCACAAAGATATTCACTGGACTTGAGAAAAGAATAGAGGACCTCAGTGAGACACTCAACAAAGAGGTAGAAAACATAAAAAAGAACCAACCAGAAATTAAGATCTCAGTAACCGAAATTTACACCAGAAGGAATAAATATTAGACAAGAGGAAGCAGAAGAACAGGTGAGTGACTTGGAGGACAGAGTAATGAAAAACAAGCTGAACAAGAGAAAGAAAAAAATAAAAAAGAAAATAGATTAAAGGGACTTGGTGACATAATAAAGTGTAACATTCACATTATAGCAATCCCAGAAGAGAGAAAAGGGGGCATAAAATTTATTTGAAGAAAACAAACATCCAGATCCAAGAAGAACTGAGACCCCCCCCCCAAATTGCCCAAGGATGTACACGCCAAGACAGATAATATTTAAAATGGCAAAAAGTAGTGATAAAGAGAGAATTTTAAAAGGAGGAAAAGAAAACAGTTAAGTACAAGGGAAACCCCATAGGGGTATCAGTGGATTGTTCAGCAGAAACTTTGCAGGCCAGAAGAAAGTGGCATGATATAGTAAAAGTGCTGAAAGAAAAAACAAAAACAAAAATGGCAACCAGAGTACTCTATCCAGCAAGGCTATCATTCAGAACAGAAGGAGAGAGAGAAAAAAAAAATTCCTAGACAAAGTAAAAGGAACTCATCACCACTAAACCAGCCTTACCAAATGTTAAAGAAGATTCTGAGTGGAAAGGAAAATTGTTAAGTAGAAGTTAAAAAAAAAAAAAAGGCACAACATTGGTAAAATTATATCTATAAAAATCTGTTAAGGCATTCACAGTATAAAGATGTTAAAATGAAAACATGCATAAAATGTAGGGGGCAGTGTTAAAAAATTAGTACATTTAAAATAGTTCAAACTTAAGTGGCCATCAATTTAATATAAATTACTATATGCATAGAATGTTATATATAAGCCTAATGGTAACTACAAATCAAAAACTTGTCAAAAAATAAAGGAGATGGAAGTCAAGCATATCACTATAAAAACCATAAAACCACATGAAAAGGGAAGGAAAGAACAGAGAACTAAAAAAAAAAAAAAAGCCATAAAACAAGAAACAAAATGGCAGTAAGTGCATCCCTATCAATAATTACTTTGTGTATATGGATGAAATGCTTCAATTAAAACACATAAGGTGATTGAATGGATAAAAAACCAAGACCCATCTATATCCTGGCTTCAACCGATTCACTTAAGACCTAAGGACACATGATGGCTGAAATCAAAATGATAATAAGAAAAGCATTTAACATGCAAATGGAAGTGAAAGGATAGCAATACTGGAAAAAATAGACTTTAAAACAAATACTGTAACAAGAAACAAAGAAAGACACTACATAATGATAATCACAATAGTCAAACAAGAAGATATTTATGTACCCAACATGGGAGCACCCAAATTCATAAAGCAACTATTAACATAAAAAGGAAAAAAAACATCTATAGTAATACAGGAAGAGTATGGAACTTTGACACCAATAGAAACAGATGAAGACACCAAACATATCAATGGATAGATCATCGAGATACGAAAATATATACTTCACCTCTTTGGTTAGGTTTATTCCAAGGTGTCTTATGGTTTTTGGTGCTATTCTAAATGGAATCGATTCCTTAATTTCTCTTTCTACAATTACATTATTAGTGTATAGGAAAGCAACTGGTTTCTGTGCATCGATTTTGTATCCTGCCACATTACTGAATTGCTGGATGAGTTCTAGTAATTTAGAGATAGAGTCATTTGGGTTTTCCACATAAAGTATCATGTCGTCTGCGAAAAGAGAGAGTTTGACTTCTTCTTTGCCAATTTGAATACATTTTATTTCTTTTTGTTGTCTGATTGCTGTTGCTAGGATTTCTAGTACTACGTTGAACAATAGTGGCGAGAGTGGGCATCCTTGTCGTGTTCCTGATCTTAAGGGAAAGGCTCTCAGCTTTTCCTCATTGAGGATGATATTCGCTGTGGGCTTTTCATAGATGGTTTTTATGAACTTGAGGAATGTTCCCTCTATCCCTACACTCTGAAGAGTTTTAATGAGGAAAGGATGCTGTATTTTGTCAAATGCTTTTTCTGCATCAATTGAGAGGACCATATGGTTCTTCTCTCTCCTCTTATTAATGTGTATGTGAATGTTGAAACACCCTTGATTGATATGTGAATGTTGAAACACCCTTGCATCCTGGCAATAAATCCCACTTGGTTGTGGTGGATGACCCGTTTAATGTACTGTTGGATCCTATTAGCTAGGATTTTGTTGAGAATTTTGGAATCCATTTTCATCAAGGATAATCGTCTGAAATTCTCCTTTTTGATGGGGTTTTTACCTGGTTTGGGGATCAAGATAATGCTTGCCTCATAGAATGAGTCTGGAAGTTTTCTTTCTGTTTCTATTTTTTGAAACAGCTTCAGGAGAATAGGTATTATTTCTTCTTTGAATGTTTGGTAGAATTCCCCAGGGAATCCAACAGGTCCTGGACCCTTGTTTTTTGGAGGTTTTTGATCACTGCTTCAATGTTGTTACTAGTTATTGGTCTATTCAGGTTGTCAAATTCTTCCTGTTTCAGTCTTGGTAGTTTATAAGTATCCAGGAAGGCATCCATTTCTTCCAGGTTGCTTAATTTATTGGCATAGAGTTGTTGATAATAATTTCCAATAATTGTTTCTATTTCCTTGGTATTAGTTGTGATCTCTCCCCTTTCATTCATAATTTTATTAATTTGCATCCTTTCTCTTTTCTTTTGGATAAGTCTGGCTAGTGGTTTATCAATCTTACTAATTCAAAGAACAAGCTTCTAGCTTCATTGATCTGCTCTACTGAATTTCTGGTTTCTAGTTCATTGATCTCTGCTCTAATCTTAATTCTCTTTTAATGCATGGCTTAGGCATCATTTGTTGTTTTCCTCCAGTTCTTTAAGGTGTAAAATTAGTTGGTGAATTGGGGATTTTTCTATTTTTTTGAGTGAGGCTTGGATGGCTATGTATTTCCCCCTTAGGACCTTTGCTGTATCCCATAGGTTTTGGACCTATGGCCTGTTTTCCTTGATCTTAGGAGGGGTCCTCTCTGCCTCTAGGACTTGAATGTTTGTTTCATTCCCCAGATTAGGGATGATCCCATACAGCCTTTGCTGTATCCCATAGGTTTTGGACTGATGTGTTTTCCTTCTCATTGGTTTCCCTGAATTGTTTAAGTTCTTTGATTTCCTGGTTGACCCAAACATTCTTAAGCAGAATGGTCTTTAGCTTCCAAGTGTTTGAATTTCTTCCAATTTTTTTCTTGTGTTTGTGTTCCAGTTTCAAAGCACTGTGGTCTGAGAATATGCAGGGAATAATCTCAATCTTTTGGTATCAGTTGAGACCTGATTTGTGACCCAGTATGTGGTTTATTCTGGAGAAAGTTCCATGTGTGCTTGAGAAGAATGAGTATTCTGTTGTTTTAGGGTGGAATCTTCTGTATATATCTATGAGGTCCATCTGGTCCAGTGTGTCATTCAAAGCTCTTGTTTCTTTGTTGATTTTCTGCTTAGATGATTTTCCTGTTAATAGTCTCCTACTATTAACATATTATTATCAATATGTCTCTTTATTTTGGTTAACAGTTGGCTTATGTAGTTGGCTGCTCCCATGTTGGGGGCATAGGTATTTACAATTGTTAGATCCTCTTGTTGGATAGACACTTTAAGCATGATATAGTGTCCTTCTGTACCTATAACTACAGTCTTTAGCTTAAAATCTAATTTGTCTTGTATGAGAATTGCTACGCCAGCTTTCTTTTGAAATCCATTGGCATGAAAAATGGTTCTCCATCCCTTCACATTGAGATACCACCTTATACTAGTTAGAATGGCAAAAATTGACAAGGCAAGAAACACAAACATTGGAGAGGTTGTGGAGAAAGGGGAACCCTCTTACACTGTTGGTGGGAATGCAAGTTGATACAGCCACTTTGGGAAACAGTTTGGAGGTGCCTCAAAAAGTTAAAAGTAGAGCTACCCTATGACCCAGCAATTCCACTACTGGGCATTAGTCCAAAGATACAGATGTAGGGAAAAGAAGGGCCATACGCACCCCAATGTTCATAGCAACAATGTCCGCAATAGCCAAACAGTGGGAAGAGCCGAGATGCCCTTCAACAGATGAATGGATAAAGCAGATGTGGTCCATATATCCAATGGAATATTACTCAGCCATCTGAAAGGATGAATACCCAACTTTTGCATCAACATGGATGGAATTGGTGGAGATTATGCGAAGTGAAATAAGTCAAGCAGAGAAAGTCAATTATCATATGGTTTCACTTATTTGTGGAACATAAGGAATAACATGGAGGACATTAGGAGAAGGAAGGGAAAAATGAAGGGGGGGAAATTGGAGGGGGAGGTGAACCATGAGAGACAATGGACTCCAGGAAACAAACTCAAGATTTTAGAGGGGAGGGGGGTGGGGGGATGCGTTAGCTCTGTGATGGGTATTAACGAGTGCACATATTGCATGGAGCACTGAGTGTCATACACAAACAATGAATCATGGAACACTGCATCAAAAACTAATGATGTACTGTATGGTGACTAACATAACATAATTAAAAAAAAATCATCCAGATAGAAAAATAACAAAGATACAGTAGCTTTGAATGGCACATTCTACCAGATGGGTCCTACTCCATCCAAAAAAATTTTAAATTTTTAAATTAGATCTCCAAAGAAGAGTATTTTATTAAGTTTTTAATTTTAATACCGGTATGGTTAACATAGTGTTTTATTAGTTTCAGGTGTACGATATGTGATTGGACAATTCTATACATTACTCAGGGTTCATTATGATAATTGTATTCTTTAATCCTCATCACCTTTGTCACCCATTATCCCATTCACCTCCCTTCTGGTGTCCATCAGTTTGCTCCCTATAGTTACGAGTCTGTTTCTTAGTTTTTCTCTTATTTTCCTTTGCTAGTTTGTTTCTTAAATTTCCCATATTGTTTCCTTAATCTCTCTGTGGCTTCATTAGTGATAAATAGAAATGCAACAGATTTCTTTATTTTTAAATTAATTTTATTATGTTATGTTAATCACCATACATTACATCGTTAGTTTTTGATGTAGTGTTCCATGATTCATTGTGTATAACACCCAGTGCTCCATTCAATATGTGCCCTCTTTAATACCCATCACCAGGCTAACCCATCCCCTCACGCCCCTCCCCTCTAGAATCCTCAGTTTCTTTCTCAGAGTCCATAGTCTCTCATGGTTTGTCTCCCCTTCTGATTTTCTCCCCTTCATTCTTCACCTCCTGCTATCTTCTTCTTCTTCTTCTTTTTTTAACATATAATGTATTATTTGTTTCAGAGGTACAGGTCTGTGATTCATCAGTCTTACACAATTCACAGCGCTCACCATAGCACATACCCTTCCCAATGTCTACCACCCAGCCACCCCATCCCTCCCACCCCCCACCACTCCAGCAACCCTCAGTTTGTTTCCTGACATTAAGAATTCCTCATATCAGTGAGATCATATGATACATGTCTTTCTCTGATTGGCTTATTTTGCTTAGCATAATACCCTCCAGCTCCATCCACGTCGTTGCAAATGGCAAGATTTTGGGTTTTTTTGATGGCTGCATAATGTTCCATTGTATATATATACCACATCTACCTTATCCATTCATCTGTTGATGGACATCTTGGCTCTTTCCATGGTCTGGCCATTGTGGACATTGCTGCTATAAACATCGGGGTGCACGTACCTTTGTATCTTTACAGTAAATACCCAGTAGTGCAATCGCAGGGTTGTAGGGTAGCTCTATTTTCAACTTTTTGAGGAACCTCCACACTGTTCTCCAGAGTGGCTGTACCAGCTTGCAATCCCACCAACAGTGTAGGAGGGTTCCCCTTCTCCACATCCTCGGCAACATCTGTTGTTTCCTGACTTGTTAATTTTAGCCATTCTGACTGCTGTGAGGTGGTATCTCATTGAGGTTTTGATTTGGTTTTCCCTGATGCCGAGCGATGTTGAGCACTTTTTCATGTGTCTACGCAACAGATTTCTGTACATTGATTTTGTATTCTGCAACTATGCTGAATTTGTTTATAATATCTAGCAGTTTTTTGGTGGAGTCTTTTGGGTTTTCTATATATTGAGTCATGCCATTTGCAATTAGTAATGTTTTACTTCTTCTTTACTGATTTGGGTGCCTTTTATTTCTTTTTTGTTGCTGATTGCTATGACTGGGACTTCCAGTACTATGTTGAATAAAAGTGGTGAAAGTAGACTTCCTTGTCTTCTTCCTGACCTTAGAGGAAACCTCAGTTTTTCCCCACTGAGGATGTTGTGAGTTTTGGGTTTTTCATATATGGTCTTTATTGTTTTGAGGTATGTTCCTTCTAAACCTACTTTGTGGAAGGCTTTTTATCACGAATGGATGTTGTACTTTGTCAAATGCTTTTTTCGGCATGTATTCAAATGATCATATGGTTCTTATCCTTTCTTTTATTGATATGATGTATGATGTTGATTGATTTGTGAATATTGAACAACACTGGCAACCCAGGAATAAAACCCATTTGATTGTGTTGAATGATTTTTTAATGTATTGTTGAGTTTGGTTGGCTACAATTTTATTAAGAACTTTTGCATCTATATTCATCAGTGATACTGGCCTGTAGTTTTCTTTTTTAGTACTGTCGTTATTCCATTTTGGTATCAGGATAATGCTGGCCTCATAGAGTGAATTTGGAAGATTTCTTTCCTTTTCCATTCTTTGGAATATTTTGAGAAGAATAAGTAGTAACTCTTCTTTGAATGCTTGGTAAAATTCACCTGTGAAGACATCTGGTCCTGGACTTTTATTTGTTGGGAGTTTTTTGATTACCGACTCAATTTTCTTGCTAGTTATCAGTCTGTTCAAATTTTCTATTTCTTCCTGTTTCAGTTTTGGTAGGTTATATGTTTCTAGGAATTTATCCATTTCTTCCAAGTTGTCCAATTTGTTGGCATACAGTTTTTCATAATATTCTTATAGTTATTTGTATTTCTGTGGTGTTGGTTGTTATTTCTCCTCTCTCATTTGTGATTTTATTTATTTGAGCCCTTTCTCTTTTTTCTTGGTATGTGTGCCTAAAGGTTTATCAATTTTGGTGTGTGTGTGTGTGTGTGTGTGTGTGTGTGTGTGTGTTTTAAAGAACCAGCTCCTGGTTCCACTGAGCTCTTCTAATCTGTTTTTTTTGTTGTTGTTTTTTTAGTTTCTATATCATTTATTTCTACTCTAATCTTTATTATTTCTTTCCTTCTGCAGGTTTTAGGTTTTGTTTGTTGTCCCGTTTTTAGATCCTTTAGGTTTAACGGTAGGTTTTTTTTGTTTGTTTGTTTTTTGGTTTTTTTTGAGATTTTTCTTGCTTTTTGATTTAGGCCTGTATTGCTATAAACTTCCCTCTTAGATCTGTTTTTGCTGCATCATAGAGGTTTTGATAATTGTGTTTTCATTTTCATTTGGTTCCATTTACTTTGTTGTTATTGTTGTTTTTAATTTTAATTTCAGTTAGTTAACATACAGTGTAATATTGGTTTCAGTTGTAAAATATGGTAATTCAGCACTTTGTACATCACCTTGTCCTCGTTAATACAAGTGCACTCTTTTATCCCCATCACATATTTGACTGAATCCCCCACCCACCTCCTCTCTGGTAACCATCAGTTTGTTCTCTATAATGCATAGTCTGTTTCTTCCTTTGTCTCTCTCTTATTATTTTCACTTTGCTTGTTTTGTTTCTTAAATTCCACATATGAGTGAAATCATATGGTATTTGTCTTTCTCTTGTTCTCTTCTTTCACTTAGCATTATACTCTAACTCCATCCATGTTCTTGCAGACAACAAGATTTCATTGTTTATTTTTATTTCTGAATTATATATAAAATCTCACATCTTCTTTATCCATTCATCAATTGATGGACACTTGGGCTGCTTCCATATCTTGACTATTGTAAATAATGCTGCTATAAACATAAGGGTACATTTATCCTTTTGAATTAGTGTTCTTGTAGTCTTTGGGTAAATACCCAGTAGTGCAATTGCTTGATTGTAAGGTAGTTCTATTTTTAACTTTTTGAGGGACCTCCATACTGGTTTCCACAGTGGTTGCACCAGTTTGCATTCCCACCAGGAGGTTACATGTGTTTCTTTTTCTCCACATTCTCGCCAACACCTGCTGTTTCTGTGATGTCGATTTTAGCCATTCTGAAAGGTATTCCTTATACTTTTAAAATTTCTTCTTTGATTTCCTGTCTGACACATTCATTGTTTAGTAGCATGTTATTTAACCTCCATGTATTTGTGGTCTTTCCAAATTGTTTCTTGTGGTTGACATATAGTTTCATAGCATTGTGTTCAGAAAATAAGCATGATATGATTTCAATCTTGAACTTGATGTTTGTTTTTTGGGTTAATGTGTAACCTCTATTCTGGAGAATGTTCTGTGTGCACTTGAAAAGAATGTGTATTCTGCTGTTTTAGGATAGATTGGTCTGAATGTATCTGTTAAATCCATCTGGTCCAGTGTGTCATTCAAAGCCATTGTTTCCTTGTTGATGTTTTGCTTAGATGAAGTGTCCATTGATGTTAAGTAGGGTGTTAAAATCCCCTCCTATTATTGTAGTATTATTGATTAGTTCCTTTATGTTTATAATTAACTGTTTTATGTATTTGGGTACTCCTGTGTCGGTTGCATAACTATTTGCAGTTTTATATCTTTTTGTTGGATTGTCCCCTTTATCGTTATATAGTGTCCTCATTTGTCTCTTACAGTCTTTAAGTTTTGCCCAATATAAATATTTCTTTTCTGACTTTCTTTTGAATTCCATTTACATGTTATGTTTGTCCATCTCATCACTATCAATCTACAGGTGACTTTAGGTCTACACTGAGGCAGCAAATAAATGGGCCTTTTTTTTAAATCCATTTCATCACCATATGTGTTTTGATTGGAGCATGCAGTTCATTTACATTCAAAGTAATTTTTTTCAAAGCACTTATTGATAGATATGTATTTATTGCCATTTTACTACTTGTTTTGTGGTCATTTCTGGAGATTTTGTCTGATCCTTTCTTTTCTTTCTCTCATGTTTTGCTGATTTTCTTTAGTGATATATTTGGATTACTTTCTCTTTATTCTTTGCATGTTTATTGTGGGTTTTGATATATGGTTATCATTAGGTTTGTGTATAACCTCTTCTGCATATAGCACTCTATATGAAGTTAATGGTTGTTCAACTTTGAACCCATTTTTTCTCCTCTCATCTCCTCATTTTAGGTATATAATGTATTTTATGTCCCCTTTTTATGAGTTCCTTTGTCATTACTTATAGAAATCTGGGGGTGGAAGTCATTCTTCCTGGCTCTTGGTCTTGACTGGGGATTAGTCCTTGACTCTGGAGGCTGAAGTTTTTCTTTCGGCTCTTCATTTTGATTGGTGTTTATTACCTTATTCCTGAGCTGGAAGGTTTTTCTCCTAGGTCCTTGTTTTTAGCGGAGTTCACCACCTCACTCCTGGTGTGGAATGTTTTCTGGCTCTCTGTGAAAGCATTTTTACTCTTTATCTGATCCTGATTTTCCATTGGGAACTTCTAAGTTGATTGAAGCCCCTTTCACGAACCCTTGCTCATTATATGTTTTACCAATTCTGCCTACCCACTTCTTGTTTGTATAAATTTGCTGATGATAATTTTCAACTGTGTGGCCTCTTTGGAAACCGTGCAATCTCCCCAAACTGAATCCTCTAAAAATCTCTACTTTTGCATTGCTTCCACTCCTCTGTTTACCACCTTTAATCTTCCTATCAACCCCTTTAATCCTTTGCTATGTTCCCTCTTCAAATTCCTACCCTCTCTGGATGTCTCTGCCAGACTTTTCCCTTCCCACTCCAGCGCCTCTGGTCCCTACAGTCACTTAAACTTTAGGCTGCATACCCTATGGGTACCCCTCAAGGAACCAAGTGTTCATCAAAAGCGACTACTTGTGAATAAAAAAGAAAAGGCAAGGGCTAATTAGAAACAGACTGAATTTTTTAAAATAAATTTTTATGTTATGTTACATCATTAGTTTTTGATGCAGTGTTCCATGATTCATTGTTTGCGTATAACACCCAGTGCTCCATGTAATATGTGCCCTTCTTCATCCTTTCTGATGGCTGAGTAATATTCCACTGTATATATATATATATATATATATATATATATATATATATACCACATCATCTTAATCCATTCATCTGTGGATGGACATCTCAGCTCTTTCCACACTTTGGATATTGTGGACATTGCTTCTATAAATATTGGGGTAAAGCTGCCCCTTTGGATCACTAAATTTGTATCTTTAGGGTAAATACCTAGTAGTACAATTGCTGGGTCATAAGGTCGCTCTATTTTTAACTTCTTGAGGAACCTCCATACCATTTTCCAGAGTGGCTGTACTAGCTTGTATTCCCACCAACAGTGGAAGAGGATTTCCCTTTCTCTACATACTCACCAACATTTGTTGTTTCCTGTCTTCTTATGTTTAGCCATTCTGACTGGTATCTCATTATGGTTTTGATTTGTATTTCCCTGATGGCAAGCGATGAGCATTTTTTCATGTGTCTGTTGGCCATGTATATGTCTTCTTTGGAGAAATGTCTGTTCATGTCTTCTGCACATTTATTGACTGGATTCTTTGTTTTATTGGGTGTTGAGTTTGATAAGTTCTTTATAGATCTTGGGTACTAGCTTTTTATTTGATGTGTCATTTGCAAATATTTTCTCCCATTCCGTAGGTTGCCTTTTAGCTTTGTTGACTGTTTCCTTTGCTGTGTAGAGGCTTGAGCACTGGGTGCTATATGCAACTGAAGGATTTTTGAACTCTACATTTGAAACTAATGATATGTTGGCTAATTGATTTTATTTTTGAAAGATTTTATTTATTCAAGAGAGAGAGTGAGAGACAGAGCATGAGCAGAGGGGGAAGGGCAGAGGAAGAGGGAGAAGCAGACTCCCCACGGTGCAGGGAGCCTAGTTCAGGGCTTGATCACAGGACACCAGGATCATGACTTGAGCCGAAGGCAGACACCTAACTGACTGAGCCACCCAGGTACTCCTGGCTAATTGAAGTTAAAGTAAAAAAAATAGTTTTTCAGAAAAAGATGGCAGAGGAGTAGGGGACCTTACTCCAACTTGTCCCTGGAATTGAGCTGGATATCGACCATACAACTATGAACACCTATGAAATCAGGCTGAGATGTAAGAAGATAGATCTGGATCTCTACAAACAGAATATAGCAGGCGGTTGGTTTTGAGGTATGAAGCAGGGAGCTATGATTCCTCGGGCATGTATCTGAAGATAAAGAGAAGGGGGAGGGGGCTTCCATAAGGGCTGGTGCTGAGAAGGTGAAATAAGACAGGAGCACAAAAGCATCCTGTGCTGGTGACTGGGAACAGACTCACAGACAGATAGAGATGGGGAAAGGACTTTAGGGCAGCCCCCTGATGGAAACTGGAGCAGTGGGGCCATGTGAGCGAACTGGGGGTGGCTGGTGGTTTTAGAAGCACAAAGGGCAGAGATGTGCCCTGACCTGGAGGCGAGGGCTGGGAACACAGCAAAGGGGTGCACAACCCAGGACACTGCAGTTTATAGCAGCACAGACAGAAATGTAGATAGTGTGGACTGGAGAACTCACTGAAGAACAGACTGTGATCTCTCTGCTCTGAGGCAGAGGGTTAGAAATGATCTCTTCTGCTCTGACTCTCAGAAGAGACAGAAAGCCGCCAGGGAAAGCCGCCAGAGAACAAAGGCCCCCCAAAACCAAGATTCACTGAACACATCCCCTCCCCTGAACAGTGGGCAGGGCAAATCTGCCCAAAGAGGGTTGCCTGAGTAACAGCACGGTAAGCCCCTACTCCAGAAGACAGGCTGGGAGAACAAGAAGCCAGCAACCTAAGGTCCCTATAAAGCAGGTGCATCCTGCTTGGGTTGTGGTCAATAATTTGGACTCTGTACATTCCCTCAATCACCCCTGAACAGAATGACTATGAGGAACCCCCAAAATAAGAAAGACTCAGAGACTGACTTCTGCCACAGATTTACAAATGGATACAGATATAACCAAGATGTTGGAAATGGAATTCAAGCTAGCAATTGTGAAGACAATAGCTAAAATGGAGAAATCGATTAATGGCAACATAGAGTCTCTAAGGGTAGAAATGAGAGCTGAAGTGTAAGAATTTAAAAATGCGATCAATGAGATCCAATCTAATCTAGATAACCTAACAGCTAGGGTAAGAGAGGCGGAAGAACGGATTAGTGATCTAGAAGACGAATTGATAGAAAAGAAAGAAAAAGACGAGGCCAGGGAGAAACAACTCAAAATCAATGAAAACAGAATCAGAGACATGAGTGATGCAATTAAATGTTCCAACGTCAGAATTATTGGGATCCCTGAGGGGTTGGAGAGAGAGGACTAGAAGATATATTTGAGCAAATCATAGTTGAGAACGTCCATAATCTGGGGAATGAAACAAACATTCATATCCTAGAGGCAGAGAGGACCCTTCCCAAGATCAAGAAAAACATGCCAATGCCCCAGCATATAATAGTAAAACTCGCAAATCTTAGAACGAAGGAAACAATCTGAAGGGCAGTCAACGGGAAGAGATTCCTTATGTACAGAGGGAGGAACATCAGAGTAAAGTCAGACCTATCCACAGAGACCTGGCAAGCCAGAAGTGTCTGGAGATACATATTGAGGGTACTAAATGAGAAGAACATGCCGCCAAGAATACTTTATCTGGCAAGGCTGTCATTTAGAATGGATGGAGAGATGCAAAGCTTTCAAGCCCAGCAGAAACTGAAAGAATATGTGACAACTAAGCTGGCCTTGCAAGAAATATTAAGGGGGATTCTATAAAAGGAGAAAGACACCAAGAGTGAAATAGAAAAGAAATGTACATGGACAAACTATAAAAGCAAGGTCTTCACAGACAACATGATGACAATTAATTCATATCTTTCAATAATCACTCTCAACGTGAATGGCCTAAACACTCCCATAAAAAGGCACAGGGTTGTAGATTGGATAAAAAGACAGGACCCATCCATATGCTGTCTACAAGAGACTCATTTTGAACCTAAAGATACATCCAGACTGAAAGTGAAAGGATGGAGGTCCATCTTCCATGTCAGCAGACCTCAAGAGAAAGCTAGGGTAGGAATTCTTATATCAGACAAATTAAATTTTAAACTAAAGACTGTAGAGACACAGAAGGACACTATTTCGTTCTTAAAGGGTCTATCCAAGAAGAAGATCTAAAAATTGTAAATATCTATGCCCCCTCATGGGAGCAGCCATCTACATGAGCCAACTGTTCACCAAAATAAGAGTCATATTGATAACAATACATTAATTGTAGGAGACCTCTATATTCCACTCTCAGCAATAGACAGATCACCTAAGCAGAAAATCAACAAGAAAACAAGAGCTTTGAATGACACACTGGGCCAGATGAACCTCATAGATATATACAGAACATTCCACCCTAAAACAACAGAATACCCATTCTCCTCGAACTTTCTCCAGAATAGACCACATACTGGGTCACAAATCAGGTCTCAACTGATACCAAAATATTGAGATTATTCCCTGCATATTCTCAGACCACAATGCTTTAAAACTGGAACTCAATCACAAGAAAAAATTTGGAAGAAATTCAAACACTTGGAAAATAAAGACGACTCTGCTCAAGAAAGTTTGGGTCAACCAGGAAATCAAATAGAACTTAAACAATTCATGGAAACCAATGAGAATGAAAACACATTGGTCCAAAACCTATGGGATACTGCAAAGGCAGTCCTAAGGGGGAAATATATCACCATCCAAGCCTCACTCAAAAAAACAGAAAATTCCCGAATTCACCAACTAACTCCACACTTTAAAGAACTAGAGAAAAAGCAATAAATGGTGCCTAAGGTATGCATTAGAAGAGAAATAATTAAGATTAAAGCAGAGATCAATGAATTAGAAACCAGAAACACAGTAGATCAGATCAATGAAACTAGAAGTTGGTCCTCTGAAAGAATTAATAAGATCGATAAACCACTGGCCAGACTTATCCAAAAGAAAAGAGAAAGGACCCAAATTAATAAAATTATGAATGAAAGGGGAGAGATCACGACTAACACCAAGGAAATAGAAACAATTATTAGAAATTATTATCAGCAACGATATGCCAAGAAACTGAGCAATCTGGATGAAATGGAGTCCTTCCTGGAAACCTATAAAGTCCCAAAACTGAAACAGGAAGAAATTGACAACCTGAATAGGCTAATAGCCAGTAACGAAATTGAAGCAGTGATCAAAAACCTCCCCAAAAACCAGAGTCCAGGGCCTGATGGATTCCCTGGGGAATTCTACCAAACATTCAAAGAAGAAATAATACCTGTTCTGCTGAAGCTGTTTCAAAAAATAGAAACAGAAGGAAAACTTCCAAACTCATTCTATGAGGCCAGCATTACCTTAATCCCCAAACCAAGCAAAAAGGAGAATTTCAGACCGATATCCCTGATGAATATGGATTCCAAAATTCTCAACAAAATCATAGCTAATAGGATCCAACCATACATTAAAAGGGTCATCCATCACAACCAAGTGGGATTTATCCCTGGGATGCAAGGGTGGTTCAACATTTGCAAATCAATCAATGTCATAGAACACATTAGTAAGAGGAGACAGAAGAACCATATGATCCTCTCAATTGATGCAGAAAAGCATTTGATAAAATACAGCATCCTTTCCTGATTAAAACTCTTCAGAGTATAGGGATAGAGAGAACATTTCTCAAGTTCATAAAATATATCTATGGAAAACCCACAGTAAATATCATTCTCAATGGGGAAAAGCTGAGAGCGTTTCCCTTACGGGGATCAGGAACAGGTCAAGGATGCCCACTCTTGCCACTATTGTTCAGCATAATCCTAGAAGTCCTACCAAAGGCAAGCAGCCAACAAAAAGAAAAAAAGTAATCAAATTGGCAAAGAAGAAGTCAAACACTGTCTTTTCTCAGACGACATGATACTTTATGTGGAAAACCCAAAAGACTCCACCCCCGAATTACTAGAACTCATACAGCAATTCAGTAATGTGACACGATACAAAATCAATGCACAGAAATCAGTTGCTTTCTTATACACTCACAATCCAACTGTAGAAAGAGAAATTAAACAATCAATTCCATTTACAATAGCACCAAAAACGATAAGATACCTCGGAATAAACCTAACCAAAGAGGTAAAGGATCTATACTCTAGGAACTACAAAACACTCATGAAAGAAATGGAAGAAGACACAAAAAGATGGAAAAATATTTCATGCTCATGGATCGGAAGAATAAACATTGTTAAAATATCTATGCTACCCAGAGCAATCTCTACCTTCAATGCCATCCCGATCAAAATTCCAATGACATTTTTAAAGTGCTAGAAGAAACAATCCTAAAATTTGTATGGAATCAGAAAGACTCCGAATCACCGAGGAAATGTTGAAATGAAAAACAAAGCTGGGGGCATCACGTTTCCTGATTTCAATCTACATTACAAAGCTGTGATCACCAAGACAGCATGGTACTGGCACAAAAACAGACATATAGACCAATGGAACAGAATAGAGAGCCCAGATATGGACCCTCAACTCTATGGTCAAATAATCTTCGACAAAGCAGGAAAAAATATACCATGGAAAAAAGTCAGTCTGTTCAATAAATGGTGCTGTGAAAATTGGACTGCTAAATGCAGAAGAATGAAACTCGACCATTCTCTAACGCCATACACAAAGAGAAACTCAAAATGGAGCAAAGATCTCAATGTGAGACAGGAGTCCATCAAAATCCTAGAGGAGAACGTAGGCAATACCTTCTTTGACATCGGCCACAGCAACTTCTTTCAAGATATGTCTCCCAAAGCTAGTGAAACAAAAACAAAAGTGAACTTTTGGAATTTCATCAAGATAAAAAGCTTTTGCAGAGTAAAGGGAAAAGTCAGCAAATGAAGGAGGCAACCCATGGAATGGGAGAAGATATTTGGAAATGACACTACAGATAAAGGGCTGATATACAAGATCTATAAAGAACTTCTCAAACTCTACACCCAAAAAACAAATAATTCATCAAAAAATGGGCAGAAGTCATGAACAGACACTTCACCAAAGAAGATATACAAATGGCCAACAGACACATGAAAAAATGTTCATCATCATTAACCATCAGGGAAATTCAAATCCAAACCACACTGAGATACCATCTTACACCAGTTAGAATGGCAAAAATTGACAAGGCAAGAAAGAGCAAATGTTAGAGAGGTTGTGGGGAAAGGGGAACCCTCTTACACTGTTGGTGGGAATGCAAGTTGGTACAGCCACTTTGGAAAACAGTGCGGAGGTTCCTGTTATCCACACTGTTAATCCAAAAAATTAAAAATAGAGCTACCCTATGACCCAGGAATTGTACCACCGGGCATTTACCCCAAATACACAGATGTAGTGAAAAGAACGGCCATATGCACCCCAATGTTCATAGCAGCAATGTCCACAATAGCCTAATTGTGGAAAGAGCCGAGATGCCCTTCAACAGATGAATGGTTAATGAAGATGTGGTCCATATATACAATGGAATATTACTCAGCCACCAGAAAGATGAATACCCAAGTTTTACATCAACATGGATGGGACTGGAGGATATTATGCTAAGTGAAATAAGTCAAGCAGGGTTAGTCAATTATTATATGGTTTCACTTATTTGTGAAACATAAGGAATAGCATGGAGGACATTAGGAGAAGGAAGGGAAAAATGAAGGGGGGAAATCAGAGGGAGTGATGAACCATGAGAGACTATGGACTCTGAGAAACAAACTGAGGGTTTTAGAGGGGAGGATGTGGGGGGAGGGGTTAGCCCGGTGATGGGTACTGAGGAGGGTACATACTGCATGGAGCACTGGGTGTTATACAAAAACAATGAATCATGGATCACTACATAAAAAACTAATGATGTATTGTATGGTGACTATCATAACAACAAAATAAAATAAAATTTAAAATAAATTAAAAAAATAAATTCAATGAAATCAATCCATAAACATATAAATTGATTTAGAAGTAAATGTAAACTCAAATAAATTAAATATTCTTAAAACACTAAAAAATATAGGAAGATACACAAATGCTTTCCAAGTGAACATGAGTTGTGAAATCTTTGGTAAATAATATTCGTTTAATATTGTTGCTTTAATAAAAACAACCTGTCCTCTGAATTATGAGCATTACCTATAATGTCAGCATACATTTTTGTTCTACCTCAGTTTCCCAGCAACATCAGGTTTAAAATAGAAAACAGAGGCATGCCTGGGTGTTTCAGTCAGTTAAGCATCTGCCTTCGGCTCAGGTCATGATCCCAGTGTCCTGGGATCAAGTCCCACATCGGGATCCGTCCTCAGCAGGGATGCATCTTCTTCCTCTACTTAACACTCCCTCTGCTTGTGCTTTCTCTCTCTGAGAAAATAAATTAATAAAATCTTTAAAAATAAATAAATAAAATAAAATAAAATAGAAAACATAATGAGATGATGGGCTAGCTGATTGGTGTTATAATACGTCTATTGTTTCTGGGGGAAGGAAAGATGGTGGAGGAGTAGGGGACCCTATTTCAACTGGTCTCTGTAATTGAGCTGGATATCTACCAGACCACTCTGAGCACCCACGAAATCAGCCTGAGACTTAAGAAGATCTGGATCTCTACAAACAGAATATCACAGGCGGTTGGTTTCGAGGTACCAAGCACGGAGCTGTGATTCCGCCTGTAGATATCAGAGGATAAATGGCAGCGGGAGGGAGCCTGTCCATGGGGATCCTACACCACCGGTGAGCGACAGCCTCGCACGCTGGCAATGAGGCACAGACTCACAGACCAGTAGTGGCGGGGAAAGGACTTTAGGGCAGCTCCCGGGGCAGAAACCCGGAGCGGCCGGGTCGCGTGTGAACTTGGAAGCAGCTGGTGGTTTTAGAAGCAAAAAGGGCAGAGATGTGCCCCAACCTGGAGGCAGGACTGGGAGTGCTGCAGAGGGGCACACAACCCAGGACGCTGCAGTTTATAGCAGCACAGACAGAAACGGAGACAGTGTGGCCTGGAGAGCTCACTGAAGGACAGACTGCGATCTCTCTGAGGCAGAGGGCTGGAAACGATCTCTTCTGCTCTGACTCACAGAAGAGACACGGAAAGTCACTAGGGAAAGCCGCCAGAGAACAAAAGCTCCCAAAACTGATTCCTACTGAGCCCATCCCCCGCCACAAGGGTACAGGGCAACTCTGCCCAAACAGGGTTGCCTGAGTAACAGCGTGGCAAGCCCCTCCCCAACAAGACAGGCTGGGAAAACAAGAGGCCAGCAACCCTAAGGTCCCTAGAAAACAGGTGAATCTTGCTTGGGTTCTGGTCAATAATTTGGACTCTGTACATTCCCTTAACCATCCATCAACAGAATGACTGGGAGGAGGAACCCCCAAAATAGAAAAGACTCAGAGATTATGACTTATGCTGCAGACTTACAAATGGATGCAGATATAACCAAGATGTCAGAGATGGAATTCAGACTAGCAATTGTGAAGACAATGGCTAGAATGGAGAAATCAATTAATAGCAACATAGAGTCTCTAAGGACAGAAATGAAAGCTGAATTGGCAGAACTTAAAAATGCTTTCAATGAGATCCAATCCAATCTTGATAATCAAACAGCTAGGGTAACTGAGGCAGAAGAACGAATAAGTGACCTGGAAGACAATATAATAGATAAAAAGGGAAAAGAGGAGGCCAGGGAAAAACAACTCAGAATCCATGAAAACAGAATCAGAGAAATAAGTGACCCCATGAAGCTTTTCCAATGATAGAATAATTGGAATCCCAGAGGGAATGGAGAGAGAGAGAGGACTAGAAGATGTACTTGAGCAAATCGTAGCTCAGAAATTCCCTAATCTGGGGAATTAAACAAACATTCGCATCCTAAAGGCAGAGAGGACCCTCCCAAGATCAAGGAAAATAGACCAACACCCCGGCATGTAATAGTAAAACTCGCAAATCTTAGAACCAAGGAAACCATCTTAAGGGCAGTTAGGGGGAAGAGACTCCTTATGTACAGAGGGAGGAACATCAGAATAAGGTCAGACCTATCCACAGAGACCTGGCAAGCCAGAAAGGGCTTGTAAGACATATTCAGGGTACTAAATGAGAAGAACATGCGGCCAAGAATACTTTATCTGGCAAGGCTTTCATTTAGAATGCATGGAGAGATGCAGAGCTTCTACAACTGGCAGATACTGAAAGAATATGTGAGCACTAAGCCGGCCCTGCAAGAAATATTGAGGGGGGTTCTATAAAAGGAGAAAGACCCCAAGAGTGATATACAACAGAAATTTATAGGGACAATCTATAAAAACAACGTCTTCACAGGCAACATGATAACAATTCATATCTTTCAATAATCACTCTCAACGTGAATGGCCTAAACACTCCCATAAAACGGCACAGGGTTGCAGATTGGATAAAAAGACAGGACCCATCCATATGCTTCCTACAAGGGACTCACTTTGAATCTAAAGATATATCCAGACTGAAAGTGAAGGGATGGAGATCCATCCTCCATGCCAGCAGACCTCAAAAGAAAGCTGGGTTAGCAGTTCTTATATCAGACAAATTAGATTTTAAACTGAAGTCTGTAATTAGAGACACAGAAGAAAACTGTATCATTCTTAAAGGTCTATCCAACAAGGAGATCTAACAATTGTAAATATCTATGCCCCCAACATGGGAGCGGCCATCTACATAAGCCCACTGTTAACCAAAATAAAGAGTCATATTGATAACAATACGTTAATTGTAGGAGACCTCAATACTCCGCTCTCAGCAATGGACCGATCATCTAAGCAGAAAATCAACAAGGAAACAAGACCTTTGAATGATACACTAGACCAGATGAACCTCACAGATATATACAGAACATTCCACCCTAAAACAACAGAATACTCATTCTTCTTGAGTGCACATGGAACTTTTTCCAGAATAAACTACATACTGGGTCACAAATTAGGTCTCATCCGATACCAAAAGATTGAGATTATTTCCTGCATATTCTCAGAACACAATGCTTTAAACCTGGAACTCAATCACAAGAAAAAAATGGCAGAAATTCAAACACTTGGAAGCTAAAGACCACTATGCTCAAGAATGTTTGGGTCAACCAGGACATCAAATAGAACTTAAACAATTCATGGAAATCAATGAGAATGAAAACACATCGGTCCAAAACCTATGGGATACTGCAAAGGCGGTCCTAAGGGGGAAATACATAGCCATCCAAGCCTCACTCAAAAAAATAGAAAAATCCTGAATTCACCGACTAACTCTACGCCTTAAAGAACTAGATTAAAAGCAACAAACGATGCCTAAGCCACGCATCAGAAGAGAAATAATTAAGATTAGAGCAGAGATCAATGAATTAGAAATCAGAAACAGTAGATCAAATCAACGAAACTAGAAGTTGGTTCTTTGATAGAATTAATAATATCGATAAACCATTGGCCAGACTTATCCAAAAGGAAAGAGAAAGGACCCAAATTAATAAAATTATGAATGAAATGGGAGAGATCACGACTAACACCAAGGAATAGAAACAAATATTAGAAATTATTATCAACAACGATAGGGCAAGAAACTGAGTAATCTGGATGAAATGGAGGCCTTCCTGGAAACCTATAAGCTGCCAAGACTGAAACAGGAAGAAATTGACAACCTGAATAGGCCAATAACCAGTAACAAGATTGAAGTAGTGATCAAAAACCTCCCCCAAAAGAAGAGTCCTGGGTCTAACGGATTCCCTGGGGAATTCTACCAAATATTCATGGAAGAAATAATACTTATTTTCCTGAAGCTGTTTCAAAATTAGAAACAGAAGGAAAACTTCCAAACTCATTCTATGAGGCCAGCATTACCTTGATTCCCAAACCAGGCAAAGACCCCATCAAAAAGGAGAATTTCAGACCAATATCCCTGATGAATATGGATTCCAAAATTCTCAACAAAATCATAGCTAATAGGATCCAACTATACATTCAGAGGATCATCCACCACGATCAAGTGGGATTTATCCCCAGGATGCAAGCGTGGTTCAACATTTGAAAATCAATCAATGTCATAGAACACATTAATAAGAGGAGAGAGAAGAATCATATGGTCCTCTCAATTGATGCAGAAAAAGCATTTGACAAAATACAACATCCTTTCCTGATTAAAACTCTTCAGAGTATAGGGATAGAGGGAACATTCCTCAAGTTCATAAAAGCCATCTATGAAAAACCCACAGCAAATATCATCTTCAATGGGGAAAAGATGAGAGCCTTTCCCTTAAGTTCAGGAACACGTCAAGGACGCCCACTCTCTCCACTATTGTTCAACATAGTACTAGAAGTCCTAGCAACAGCAATCAGACAACAAAAAGAAATAAAAGGTATTCAAATTGGAAAAGAAGAAGTGAAACTCTCTTTGTCTGCAAAAAGACATGATACTTTATGTGGAAAACCCAAAAGACTCTACCCCCAAATTACTAGAACTCATACAACAATTGAGTAATGTGGCAGGATACAAAATCAATGAACAGATATCAGTTGTTTCTTATACACTAACAACACAACTATAGAAAGAGAAATTAGAGAAACGATTCCATTTACAATAGCACCAAAAACCATAAGATACCTCAGAATAAACCTAACCAAAGAGGTAAAGGATCTATACTCTAGGAACTACAGAACAGTCATGAAAGAAATGGAAGAAGACACAAAAAGATGGAAAAATATTCCATGCTCATGGATCAGAAGAATAAACTTTGTTAAAATGTCTATGCTACCCAGAGCAATCTCTACCTTCAATGCCATCTCAATCAAAATTCCAATGACATTTTTCAAAGTGCTGGAACAAACAATCCTAAAATTTGTATAGAATCAGACAAGACCCTGAATCGCCATGGAAATGTTGAAGATGAAAAACAAAGCTGGAGGCATCACGTTGCCTGATTTCAAGCTATATTACAAAGCTGTGATCAGCAAGACAGCACGGTACTGGCACAAAAACAGACATATAGACCAATGAACAGAATAGAGAACCCATATATGGACCCTTAACTCCATGGTCAAATAATCTTCGACAAAGCAGGAAAAAATATGCAATGGAAAAAAGTCTCTTCAATAAATGATGCTGGGCAAACTGGACAGCCACATGCAGAAGAAGGAAACTCGACCATTCTCTAACACCATTCACAAAGATAAACTCACAGTGGATGAAAGACCTCAATGTGACACAGGAATCCATCAAAGTCCCAGAGGAGAACATAGGCAGTAACCTCTTTGACATAGCCCACAGCAACTTCTTTCAAGAAAGGTCTCCAAAAGCTAGTGAAACAAAAGCAAAAATGAACTTTTGGGACTTCATCAATATAAAAAGCTTCTGCTTTTTCCTGTGGGTTGCCTCTATGTTTTGTTGACTGCTTCCTTTCCTTTCCTTTGTGATCAAAGCCTCCCCAGAATTCCCCAGGGAATCCATCAGACCCAGGACTCTTGTTTTTGGGGAGGTTTTTGATAAAACAAAACATAGAGGCAACCGACAGAATGGGAGAAGGTATTTGCAAATGACACTACAGATAAAGGGCTGGTATCTAATATCTATAAAGAACTTCTCAAACTCAACACCCCAAAAACAAATAATCAAGTCAAAAAGTGGGCAGAAGATATGAAAAGACACTTCTCTGAAGAAGACATACAAATGGCTAACAGACACATGAAAAAATGTTCATCATCTTTAGCTATCAGGGAAGTTCAAATTAAAACCGCATTGAGATACCACCTTATATCAGTTAGAATGGCAAAAATGGACAGGGAAAGAAACAACAAATGTTGGAGAGGTTTTGGAGAAAGGGGAACCCTCTTACACTGTTGGTGGGAATGCAAGTTGGTACAGCCACTTTGGAAAACAGTGTGGAGTTTCCTCAAAAATTTGAAAATAGAGCTACCCTATGACCCAGTAATTGCACTCCTGGGTATTTACCCCAAAGACACAGATGTATTGAAAAGAAGGGCCTTATGCACCCCAATGTTCATAGCAGAAATGTCTGGAATAGCCAAACTTTGGAAAGAGCCGAGCTACCCTTCAACAGACGAATGGATAAAGAAGATGTGGTCCATATATACAATGGACTATTACTCAGCTATCAGAAAGGATGAATACCCAACTTTTACATCAACATGGATGAGCCTATAGGAGATTATGCTAAGTGATATAAGTCCAGCAGAGAAAGTCAATTATCATATGGTTTCACTTATTTGTGGAACATAAGGAATAGCATGGAGGACATTAGGAGAAGGAAGGGAAAAATGAAGGGACGGAAATCGGAGGGAGAGATGAAGCATGATAGACTATGGACTCTGAGAAACAAACAGGGTTTTAGAGGGGAGGGGGGAGGGGGGATTGGTTAGCCCAGTGATTGGTATTAAGGAGGGTATGTACTGCATGGAGCACTGTGTGTGATACGAAAACAATGGATCGTGGATCACCACATCAATAACTAATGATGTATTGTATGGTGACTCACATAACATAATAAAATTAAAAAAATAAATAAAATCTTTAAAAAACAATCAAACAAACAAACAAACAAATAAATAAATACATATTCTTTCCAAAATCTTTTTGCTCATTTCCAACCTCAGTTATGCTACGTTAAGGAAATCATATTCATTCAGTGTTGGATTATTTCTACGTCAGATAAACTACTGAAACACTAATTACTGAACTAAAGGTAAGTTTTTATACTTATTTCATCATGTTTTATATAATATAGAGAAGCTAAACATATTTGTGTCTGTGCATAAACATTCATAATTGTACTACGCCCAGGATGTCACTGTGATGGCCATTTAGGAGACCTTTGCCTTTATCTGCTTGTGAAGATCAGTAATTAGACAGCTATTTATGAAGAAAACTACCTCCAGAGAGCACTAGATTCCACTTAAGAAAATTCAGCAACAGAGTGGGATTAAAAAACTTGAGAATGACCATAAAAAAAGGAGGAACACCTTCAGTTTTCCTGGACATCCTATTTCACAAGTCAGCATTGCTCATCACCAAGAAAGAACATACCAGGTAAAAGGAATTCTTCTAATGGGAAAAGGGAGAATGGAATGAATAACAGCTTCCCCAGTTTTTCTGGCCATTGCAAGAACCAGTTTTAGTTTCTTCCCACCCAGTGACTGGCAAAGCTGAGACATTCAGAGATGGTTAGGTAGTACAGACTACAAGTATCAGATTTGCAGCAAGAATAATCACAGTTTCTAGTGGCCTGTTCTTCAGAAGACCCCTTCAACTCCTTTGCCGCTAAAGAAACTAAAGGCCAGCACAACTTCTATAGATCTCCTGCAGATAACACCAGTTTTTGCCCCACAGGTATTCATGTTTGTGGACAGCAGCCACCTGAGTCTCTACTCAACATGTAACATGAAAACATTTGAAAATATACAACAAACTGGTAAAAGCAAGTATGTAGTCAGTTTCAGAGTACTCTAGTAATTTAATATGGTGGATTGTATTCACTTAAAACTAGTATGAAAGTTAATAAACAACAGTTTTGGGGGTATGAGTTAAGATGGAGAAGTAGGTGTTCTCTTGGTTTTCTTCAAACCTTGAACACAGTTGTATTGAGATCAGACCACTTTGAACACACAAGAAATCTACCTGAGGATTGAAAGAAGGATCTCAACAGTTGGAGGGAGAAAGCGTGGCAGCTGCAAGGTGTATGGAAGTGAATTGGAGAAAAGAGAAACTGGCATGCCATGGAGGGGAGGGAACTCTTTCCAGTGGAGTAGAAAAGGGAGAGAAAGAGAGCGGGGTTAAGAAAATGAAGCGTCAGGTTTGCACTAGAAGAAAACCTCTCCAGACCACAGACTGGGGAGCCAGAGGAACTGAGTGTAGCAGTTTTTTTGCAAAAAGCATGTGGAGCTCAATCTCTGAAGTTTTGGAAGTGCACGACTTTTGCCAGAGTGGAACTATGGCGTGCACTCCTGGGGAGAAGGAGAGCACACAAAGTGGTGTAGGGATCTCCTGGGTCGCAAAGGGAGAGATTGTTTCCATGGAGTACATGTTAGAGGGTATATTGACTCTCCAAAGACAAAAGACCCTGCAGGTACTAGAAAATGACCTTTCATCAGCAGGGGGCAGAGGCATCAGCAGAGGGTGGATAACCTGGTCGTTGCTTTTCCAGGTGGCACACCATAGATTCCATGCACTGTGCAGGCATGGGACTGTTTTTTTGGGACAAAGGCACTAGTAAGAGCACAGCAAGGCTCAAATACAAAGAAGGGAGCAGATCTGCACAGTGCCCCTGCCTTTAAGATTTGGAGGTTTGAATCCAAGCCACGCACACCAAAGACAAAATGCAGGAAAGTTGTGGCACTGGGCATGCTCATGGCCCTTGTTCTCTGTGAGGGCTTCCTGAACAGCGGGTAGTGCGAGATACACTCTCCAGGGATGAGAGAGTGGGGTGTTGCCATTTTACCCTCACCACAAACAGTCAATTTCAGTGAGCAACACAGCAGGCCCCAGTAGAGGTGGGAGCCAGTTACATCAAACCCCGCACCCCTGTGCTTGGCAAGTACATTTTTACTGGGAAGGGATTGACTCTCAGCCAGTGCAGCAGACCTCTCCCCTAGAAGAGCAGTACAGGCTGCACTCCCCATACATCAAATCGAATGATCATACAGTACTTCAAAGTGTCCCTTCAAATCAGTTAGAAATAGGACCAGGCTGTATTGTTTTTTCCTTATTTTTTTTTCCTTTTTTTGAATTAGAATTTAGGGTATTTCTGTGTTTGTTGGATTGTTTTCTTTTTCTTTTTCTTTTTTATTTCTTTTTATTTTTTTTATTATGTTATGTTAGTCACCATACACTACATCATTAGTTTTTGATGTAGTGATCCATGATTCATTGTGTATAACAACCAGTGCTCCATACAATACATGCCCTCCTTAATACCCATCACCAGGCTAACCCATCCACCCACCTCCCTCCCCTCTAAAACCCTCAATTTCTCAGAGTCCATAGTCTCTCATGGTTCATCTCCCCCTCCGTTTCCCCCCCCTTTCATTTTTCCCTTCCTTCTCCTAATGTCCTTCATGCTATTCCTTATGTTCCACAAATAGGTGAAACCATATGATAATTGATTTTCTCTGCTTGACTTATTTAATTTAGCATAATCTCTTAGTCCCATCCATGTTGATGTAAAAGTTGGGTATTCATCCTTTCTGATGGCTGAGTAATATTCCATTGTATATATGGACCACATCTTTATCCATTCGTCTGTTGAAGGGCAGCTCGGCAGTTTGGCTATTGCGGACATTGCTGGTATGAATATTGGGGTGCATATGGCCCTTCTTTTCACTACATCTGTGTCTTTGGGGTAAACACCCAGGCGTGTGATTGCTGGGTCATAGGGTAGCTCTATTTTTAATTTTTTTGAAGCACCTACACACTGTTTTCCAAAGTGGCTGTACCAACTTGCATTCTCACCAACAGTGTAAGAGGGTTCCCCTTTCTTCAAAACCTCTCTAACATTTGCTGTTTCTTTCCTTGTCCATTTTTGCCATTCTAACTGATGTAAGGTGGTATCTCAATGTGGTTTTGATTTGAATTTCCCTGATGGCTAATGATAATGAACATTTTTCATGTGTCTGTTAGCCATTTGTATGTCTTCTTCACAGAAGTGTCTGTTCATGTTTTCTACCCATTTTTTGACTTGATGATATGTTTTTTGGGTGTTGAGTTTGAGAAGTTCTTTATAGATCTTGGATACCAGCCCTTTATCTGTAGTGTCATTTGCAAATATCTTCTCCCATTCCGTGGGTTGCCTCTTAGTTTTGGTGACTGCTTCCTTTGCTGTGCAGAAGCTTTTGGTCATGATGAAGTCCCAAAAGTTCATTTTTGCTTTTGTTTCACTAGCTTTTGGAGGCGTTTCTTGAAAGAAGTTGCTGTGGCTGATGTCCAAGAGGTTACTGCCTATGATCTCCTCTAGGATTTTGATGGATTCCTGTCTCACATTGAGGTCGTTCATCCATTTTGATTTCATCTTTGTGTATGGTGTTAGAGAATGGTCGAGTTTCATTCTTCTCCATGTGGCTGTCCAATTTTCCCAGCACCATTTATTGAGAGACTGTCTTTTTTCCATGGCATATTTTTTCCTGCTTTGTCAAAGGTTATTTGACCATAGAGTTGAGGGTCCATATCTGGGTTCTCTATTCTGTTCCATTGGTCTATGTCTGCTTCTGTGCTCGTACCATGTTATCTTGGTGATCACGGCTTTGTAATATAGCATGAAATCGGGCAACGTGATGCCCGTAGCTTTTTTTTTATGTTATGTTAATCACCATACATTACATCATTAGTTTTTGATGTAGTGTTCCGTGATTTATTATTTGCATATAACACCCAGTGCTCCATGCAGAACATGCCCTCTTTAATACCCATCATCAGGCTAACCCATCGCCCCACACCCCTCCCCTCTAGAACCCTCAGTTTGTTTTTCAGAGTCCATAGTCTCTCCTGGTTCGTCTCCCCCTCCGATTTTCCCCCCTTCATTCTTCCCCTCCTGTTATCTTCTTCTTTTTTTTAAAACATATAATGTATTATTTGCTTCAGAGGTACAGATACGTGATTCAACAGTCTTGCACACTTCACAGCGCTCACCATAGCACATACCCTACCCAATGTCTATCACTCAGCCACCCCATCCCTCCCACCCCCCACCACTCCAGCAACCCTCAGTTTGTTTCCTGACATTAAGAATTCCTCATATCAGTGAGGTCATTTGATACATGTCTTTCTCTGATTGACTTATTTCGCTCAGCATAATACCCTCCAGTTACCATCCACGTCGTTGCAAATGGCAAGATTTCATTCATTTTGATGGCTGCATAATATTCCATTGTGTATATATACCACATCTTCTTTATCCATTCATCTGTCGATGGACATCTTGGCTCTTTCCACAGTTTGGCTATAGTGGACATTTCTGCTATAAACATTGGGGTGCACGTACTCCTTCGGATCCCTACATTTGTATCTTTGGTGTAAATACCCAGTAGTGCAATTGCTGGATCGTATGGTAGCTCTATTTTCAACTTTTTGAAGAACCTCCATATTGTTTTCCAGAGTGGTTGCACCAGCTTGCATCCCCACCAACAGTGTAGGAGGGTTCCCCTTTCTCCACATCCCCGCCAACATCTGTCATTTCCTGACTTGTTAATTTTAGCCATTCTGACTAGTGTGAGGTGGTATCTCATTGAGGTTTTGATTTGGATTTCCCTGATGCCGAGCAATGTTGAGCACTTTTTCATGTGTCTGTTGGCCGTTTGGATGTCTTCTTTGGAAAAATGTCTGTTCATGTCTTCTGCCCATTTCTTGATTGGATCATATGTTCTTTGGGTGTTGAGTTTAATAAGCTCTTTATAGATTTTGGATAGTAGCGCTTTATCTGATATGTCATTTGGAAATGTCTTCTCCCATTCTGTCGGTTGTCTTTTGGTTTTGTTGACTGTTTCTTTTGCTGTGCAAAAGCTTTTTATCTTGATGAGGCCCCAATAGATCATTTTTGCCCTTGCTTCCCTTGCCTTTGGTGATGTTTCTAGGAAGAAGTTGCTGCAGCTGAGGTCGAAGAGGTTGCTGGCTGTGTTCTCCTTTAGGATGTTGATGGACTCCTGTCCCACATTTAGGTCTTTCAACCATTTGGAGTCTATTTTTGTGTGTGGTGTAAGGAAATGGTCCACTATCATTCTTCTGAAGGTAGCTGTCCAATTTTCCCAACATCATTTGTTGAAGAGACTGTCTTTTTTCCATTGGACATTCTTTCCTGCTTTGTCGAAGTTGAGTTGACCATAGAGTTGAGGGTCCATTTCTGGGCTCTCTATTTTGTTCCATTGATCTATGTGTCTGTTTTTGTGCCAGTACCATACGGAATTGTGATGCCACCAGCTTTGCTTTTCTTTTTCAACATTCCTCTGGCTATTCGGGGTCTTTTCTGGTTCCATAAAATTTTAGGATTATTTGTTCCATTTCTTTGAAAAAAGTGGATGGTATTTTGATGGGGATTGCTTTGAATGTGTAGATTGCTCTAGGTAGCATTGACATCTTCACAATATTTGTTCTTCCAATACATAAGCATGGAACTTTTTTCCATTTCTTTGTGTCTTCCTCAATTTCTTTCATGAGTGTTTTAGTTTTTCTGAGTACAGATTCTTTGCCTCTTTGGTTAGATTTATTCCTGGGTATCTTATGGTTTTGGGTGCAATTGTAAATGGGATCGACTCCTTAATTTCTCTTTCTTCTGTCTTGTTGTTGGTGTATAGGAATGCCATTGATTTCTGTGCATTGATTTTATATCCTGCCACTTTACTGAATTCCTGTATGAGTTCTAGTAGTTTTGCTGTGGAGTCTTTTGGGTTTTCCACATAAAGTATCATATCATCTGCAAAGAGTGAGAGTTTGGCTTCTTCTTTGCCAATTCGGATGCCTTTTATTTCTTTTTGTTTTCTGATTGCTGTGGCTAGGACTTCTAATACTATGTTGAATAGCAGTGGTGAAAGTGGACATCCCTGCTGTGTTCCTGACCTTCGGGGGAAAGCTCTCAGTTTTTCCCCATTGAGAATGATATTCGCTGTGGGTTTTTCATAGATGGCTTTTATGATATTGAGGTATGTACCTTCTATGCCTATACTCTGAAGAGTTTTGGTCAGGAAGGGATGGTGTACTTTGTTAAATGCTTTTTCTGCATCTATTAAGAGGATCATATGATTCTTGTTCTTTCTTTTAAAATGAATTTTATCACATTGATTGATTTGCAGATGTTGAACCAACCTTGCAGCCCAGGGATAAATCCCACTTGGTCGTGGTGAATAATCCTTTTAATGTACTGTTGGATCCTATTGGCTAGTGTTTTGGTGAGAATTTTTGCATCCATGTTCATCAAGGATATTGGTCTGTCATTCTCCTTTTTGATGGGGTCTTTGTCTGGTTTGGGGATCAAGGTAATGGTGGCCTCATAAAATGAGTTTGGAAGTTTTCCTTCCATTTCTCTTTTTGGAACAGTTTCAGAAGAATAGGTATTAATTCTTCTTTAAATGTTTGGTAGAATTCCCCTGGAAGCCATCTGGCCCTGGGCTTTTGTTTGTTGGGAGATTTTTGATGACTGCTTCAATTTCCTTAGTGGTTATAGGTCTGTTCAGGTTTTCTATTTCTTCCTGGTTCACT
The DNA here is from genome assembly GCF_004348235.1 of Phoca vitulina. NCBI lineage: Eukaryota > Metazoa > Chordata > Mammalia > Carnivora > Phocidae > Phoca > Phoca vitulina. Next base: position 766,543 of record NW_022589827.1, on the reverse strand, counting down.
TTTGGTAGTTGATACATCTCTAGGAATGCATCCATTTCTTCCAGATTATCTAATTTGATGGCATAGAGTTGCTCATAATATGTTCTTATAATTGTTTGTATTTCTTTGGTGTTGGTTGTGATCTCTCCTCTTTCATTCATGATTTGCTGATTTCGGTCATTTCTCTTTTCTCTTTGATAAGTCTGGCCAGGGGTTTATCAATCTTGTTAATTCTTTCAAAGAACCAGCTCCTAGTTTCGTTGATCTGTTCTACTGTTCTTTTGGTTTCTATTTCATTGATTTCTGCTCCGATCTTTATTATTTGTCTTCTCCTGCTGGGTTTAGGCTTTATTTGCTGTTCTTTCTCCAGCTCCTTTAGGTGTAGGGTTAGGTTGTGTATTTGATACCTTTTTTGTTTCTTGAGTAAGGCTTGTATTGCTATGTCCTTTCCTCTTAGGACTGCCTTTGCTGCATCCCAAAGATTTTGAACAGTCCTGTTTTTGTTTTCATTTCTTTCCATGAATTTTTTAAATTCTTCTTTAATTTCTTGGTTGACCCATTCATTCTTTAGTAGGATGCTCTTTAGCCTCCTTGTATTTGAGTTCTTTCCAACTTTCCTCTTGTGATTGGGTTCTAGTTTCAAAGCACTGTGGTGTGAAAATATGCTGGGAATGATCCCAATCTTTTGGTACTGGTTGAGACCTGATTTGTGACCTAGGATGTGATCTATTTTGGAGAATGTTCCATGGGCGCTAGAGAAGAATGTGTATTCTGTTGCTTTGGGGTGGAACGTTCTGAATAGATCTGTGAAGTCCATTTGGTCCAGTGTGTCATTTAAAGTCTTTATTTCCTTGTTGATCTTTTGCTTAGATGATCTGTCCATTTCAGAGGGGAGTGTTAAAGTCCCTCACTATTATTGTATTGTTGTTGATGTGTTTCTTTGCTTTTGCTATTAATTGGCTTATATGATTGGCTGCTCCCATGTTAGGGGCATAGATATTTACAATTGTTAGATCTTCTTGTTGGATAGACCCTTTAAGTAAGATATAGTGTCCTTCCTCATGTCTTATTCCAGTCTTCGGTTTAAAATCTAATTTGTCTGATACAAGGATTGCCACGCCAGCTATCTTTTGGTGTGCATTAGCATGGTAAATCGTTTTCCACCTCTTCACTTTCAATCTGGGGGTGTCTTTGGGTCTAAAATGAGTCTCTTGCAGTATGTGCCCTCCTTAATACCCATCACTGGGCTAACCAATTCCCCCTCCCCTCTAAAACCCTGTTTGTTTCTCAGGTCCATAGTCTCTCATGGTTCATCTCTCCCTCCAATTCCCGCCCCCCCATTTTTCCCTTCCTTCTCCTAATGTCCTCCATGCTATTCCTTATGTTCCACAAATAAGTGAAACCATATGATAATTGACTTTCTCTGCTTGACTTATTTCACTTAGCATAATCTCCTCCAGTCCCATCCATGTTGATGCAAAAGTTGGGTATTCATCCTTTCTGATGGCTGAGTAATATTCCATTGTATATATGGACCACATCTTCTTTATCCATTCATCTGTTGAAGGGCATCTCGGCTCTTTCCACAGTTTGGCTATTGCGGACATTGCTGCTATGAACATTGGGGTGCATATGGCCCTTCTTTTCACTACATCTGTGTCTTTTGAGTAAATACCCAGGAGTGCAATTGCTGGGTCATAGGATAGCTCTATTTTTAAATTTCTGAGGAACATCCACACTGTTTTCCAAATTGGCTGTACCAACTTGCATTCCCACCAACACTGTAAGAGGGTTCCCCTTCCTCCACAACCTCTCCAACATTTGTTGTTTCTTTCCCTGTCAATTTTTGCCTTTCTAACTGGTGTAAGGTGGTATCTCAGTGTGGTTTTAATTTGAACTTCCCTGATAGCTAAAGATGATGAACCTTTTTTCATGTGTCCGTTAGCCATTTGTATGTCTTCTTCAGAGAAGTGTCTTTTCATCTCTTCTGCCCACTTTTTGACTTGATTATTTGTTTTTTGGGTGTTGAGTTTGAGAAGTTCTTTATAGATCTTGGATACCAGCCCTTTATCTGTAGTGTCATTTGCAAATATCTTCTCCCATTCTGTGGGTTGCCTCTTTGTTTTGTTGATTGTTTTCTTTGCTGTGCAGAAGCTTTTGATCTTGATGAAGTCCCAAAAGTTCATTTTTGCTTTTGTTTCACTAGCTTTTGGAGATGTATCTTGAAAGAAGTTGCTGTGGCCGATGTCAAAGAGGTTACTGCCTATGTTCTCCTCTAGGAAGTGGATGGATTCCTGTCTCACATTGAGGTCTTTCATCCACTTTGAGTTTATCTTTGTTAATGGTGTTAGAGTATGGTCGAGTTTCATTCTTCTGCATGTGGCTGTCCAATTTTCCCGGCACCATTTATTGAAGAGACTGACTTTTTTTCCAATGCATATTTTTTCCTGCTTTGTCAAAGATTATTTGACTATAGAGTTGAGGGTCCATATCTGGGTTCTCTATTCTGTTCCATTGGTCTGTATGTCTGTTTTTGTGCCAGTACCATGCTGTCTTGGTGATCATAGCTTTGTAATATAGCTTGAAACCGGGCAACGCGATGCCTCTAGCTTTGTTTTTCTTTTTCAACATTTCCTTGGCGATTCGGGGTCTTTTCTGATTCCATACAAGTTTTAGGATTGTTTTTTCCAGTACTTTGAGGAAATGTCATTGGAATTTTGTTCAGCATGCCATTGAAGGTATAGATTGCTCTGAGTAGCATAGACATTTAACAATGTTTATTCTTCCGATCCATGAGCATGGAATATTTTTCCATCTTTTTGTGTCTTCTTCCATTTCTTTCATGAGTGTTTTGTCGTTCCTAGAGTATAGATCCTTTTCCTCTTTGGTTAGGTTTATTCCGAGGTATCTTATGGTTTTTGGTGCTATTGTATACGGAATCATTTCTTTAATTTCTCTTTCTACAATTGCGTTGTTATTGTATAAGAAAGCAACTGATTTCTGTGGATTGATTTTGTATCTGGCCACATTACCGAATTGCTGGATGAGTTCTAGTAATTTGGGGGTGCAGTCTTTTGGGTTTTCCACTTAAAGGATCATGTCATCTGCGAAGAGAGAGAGTTTGACCTTTTCTTTGCCAGTATGAATACCATTTATTTCTTTTTTTGTCTGGTTGCTGTTGCTAGGACTTTCAGTACTATGTTGAACAATAGTGGTGAGAATGGTCATCCTTGTCATGTTCCTGATCTTAAGGTAACGGCTCTCAGCTTTTCCCCATTCAGAATGATATTCACTGCGGGCTGTTCATAGATGGATTTTATGAACTTGAGGAATGTTCCTTCTTTCCGTATACTCTGAAGAGTTTTAATGAGGAAAGGATGCTGTATTTTGTCAAATGCTTTTTCTGCATATATTGAAAGGATCATATGGTTCTTCTCTCTCCTCTTAATAATGTGTTCTATCACATTGATTGATTTGTGAATGTTGAGCCACCCTTGCATCCGAGGGATAAATCCCACTTGGTCTTTGTGGATGATCCTTTTAATGTGGGATCCTATTAGCTAGGATTTTGGTTAGAGTTTTGGAATCCATATTCATCAAGGATATTGGTCTGAAATTCTCCTTTTCGATGGCTTCTTTGCCTGGTTTGCAGACTAAGGTAATGCAGACCTCATAGAATCAGTATGTAAGGTTTCCTTCTGCTTCTATTTTTTGAAACAGCTTCCAGAGAATCTTGTTTTTTGGGAGCTTTTAGATCACTGCTTCAATCTCTTTACTGGTTATTGGCCTATTTAGGTTGTCAATTTCTTCCTGTTTCAGTCTTAGGAGTTTATAGGTTTCCACGAAGGCATCCATTTTTTCTAGGTTGCTTAATTTATTGGCATGGAGTTGTTGATAATAATTTCTAATAATTGTTTCCTTTTCCTTGGTGTTAGTCGTGATCTCTCCCCTTTCATTCATCATTTTATTAATTTGGGTCCTTGCTCTTTTGTTTTAGATAAACCTGGCCAGTGGTTTATCGATCTTATTAATTCTTTCAAAGAAGCAGCTTCTAGTTTCGTTGATGTGATCTACTGTATTTCTGGTTTCTAATTCATTGATCTCTGCTCTAATCTTAATTATTTCTCTTCTAATGCGTGGCTTAGGCATCTTTTGTTGCTTTTTCTGCAGTTCTTTAAGGTGTAGAGTTAGTTGGTGTATTCATGATTTTTCTATTTTTTTCCTGAGGTTTGAATGGCTTGTATTTCCCCCTTAGGACCACCTTTGATGTATCCCATACGTTTGGGACCGATATATTTTTCTTCTCATTGATATCCATGAATTGTTTCATTTTTTTTTTCAATTTCCTTTTTGACCCACAATTCTTATGTAGACTGTTCTTTAGCTTCGAAGGTTTTCAGTTTCTTCCAAGTTTTTTCTTTTAATTGAGTTCCAGATTCAAAGAATTATGGTCTGAGAATATGCAGGGAATAATCTCAATCTTTTGGTATCGTTTGAGACCTGATTTGTGACCAGTATGTGGTCTATTCTGGAGAAAGTTACATGTGCGCTCGAGAAGAATGAGTGTTCTGTTGTTTTAGGGTGGAAAGTTCTATACATATCTATGAGGTCCATCTGGTCCAATGTGTCATTCAACGCTCTTGTTTCTTTGTTGATTTTCTGCTTAGATGGTGTGTCTATTGCTCAGAGTGGAGTACTGAGGTCTCCTACAATTAACGTATTATTATCAATATGACTATTTTGGTGAACAGTTTGCTTTTGTAGTTGGCTGCTTTCATGTTGGGGGCGTAGATATTTACAATTGTTAGATCTTCTGTTTGGATTGACAATTTAAGAATGATATAGTGTCCTTCTGTGTCTCTACATACAGTCTTTGGCTTAAATTCTAATTTGTCTGATATGAGAAATGCTACCTCAGCTTTATTTGAAGTCCTTTGACATGAAAGATGGTTCTCCATCCCTTCATTTTCAGTCCGGATCTATCTTTAGTTTCAAAATGCGTCTCTTGTAGACAGCATATGGATGGTTTCTGTCTTTTTATCGAATCTGCAACCCTTTGCTGTTTTGTGGGAGCATTTAGGCCATTTATGTTGAGAGTGATTATTGAAAAATATGAATTTATTGTCATCATATTGCCTGCGAATTCCTTGTTTTTGTAGATTGTCTATGTAAATTTCTGTTCTATATCACTCTTGGGGTCTTTCTCCTTTCATAGAACCCACCTTAATGTTTCTTGCAGGGCTGGCTTAGTGGTCACATATTCTTTCAGTTTCTGCTGGTCCTGGAAGCTCTGTGTCTCTCCATCCATTCTAAATGACCCCCTTTCCAGATAAAGTATTCTTGGCTGCATATTTTTCTCATTTAGTATCCTGAATATGTCTTGCCACACCTTTCTGGCTTGCTAGGTGTTGTGGATAGGTCTGACGTTATTCTGATATTCCTCTGATGTTCCCTGAGTAACAGCAGGGCAGGCCACTCGCCCAGAAGACAGGCTGGGAGAACATAAGGAATCTCTTCCCCCTAACTGCCCTTAAGATGGTTTCATTGTTTCTAAGATTTTCGAGTTTTACTATTACATGCCTGGACATTTGTCTGTTCTCCTTGATCTTGGGAAGGGTCCTCTCTGCCTCTAGGACACGAAAGTTTGTTTCATTCCCCAGATTACAGAAGTTCTCAGCTATGATTTGCTCAAACATATCTTCTATTCCTCTCTTTCCCTCTCCACCTACTCAGGGATCTGAATAATTGTGACACTGGAACTTTTCATTGCATCTCTTATTTCTCTCATTCTGTTTTTATGCCTTTTAAGCTGTTTGTTCCAGGCCTCCTCTTTTTCCTTTTTTTCTATCAATTTGCCTTCTAGATCGCTAATTCTTTCTTCTGTCTCCTTTACCCTAGCTGCTAGAGTATCTAGATTAGGTTGGTTCTCATTGATAGCATTTTTAAGTTCTGCCAGTTCAGCTTTCATTTCTGTCTTTAGAAACTCTATGTTTCCATTAATCGATTTCTCCATTCTATCTATCATCTTCATAACTGTTACCTTGAATTCCATTTCCAACATCTTGGTTATATCTGTATCCATTTGTAAATCCGTGGTAGAAGTCACAGTCTCTGATTCTTTCCTATTTTGGGGGTTCCTCATCTTAGTCATTCTGTCAAGGGGTGGTTGAGGCAATGTACAGAGTCCAAATTTTTGACCACAACCCAAGCAAGATGCACCTGTTTTATAGGGACCTTGTGGTTACTGGCCTCTTGTTCACCCAGCCTGTCTTCAGGGCGAGTGGCCTCCCCTGCTGTTACTCAGGGAACCCTGTTTGGGTAGATTTGCCCTGCCCCCTGTGGGGGCAATGGGCTCCATGAGAACCGGTTTTTGGGAGCTTTTTTCTCTGGCAGCTTTCCCTGGCGGCTTTCCATGTCTCTTCCGAGAGTCAGAACAGGAGACCTTTTCGAACCTTCTGCCTCAGAAAAGAAAGATTGCAGTCTGTTCTTTAGTGAGCTCTCCAGGCCATATGTCTCCTTTTCTGTCTGTGTTGCTAAAACTGCATCGTCCTGGGTTGTGTTGCCCCTCAGCTGCACTCCCAGCCCTCACTTCCAGGTCTAGGCATGTCTCTGCCCTTTGCGCTTATAAAACCACCAGAGACCCCCAGGTCCCAAGAGGCCCTGCTACTCCATGTTTCAGTCTGGGTGGCTGCCCTAAATTCCTTTCCCCACTGCTACTGGTCTGTGCATCTGTGCCTGTTCCCCAGCATGGGAGGCCATTGTGCTCGGACAGTGCAGGATCCTGAAGGCTCCCTTCCCCTTCTGTTTATCTTCAGATATTTGCCTGTGGAATCAGGGCTCCCTGCTTCATACCTTGAAGCCAACCACTGGCGATATTCTGTGTGTAGAGATCCAGATTTATCTTCTTACATCTCAGGCTGATTTCATGGGTGTTCAGAGTGGTCTGGTGGATATCCAGCTCAATTCAGGGAACCGGTTGGAATAGGGTCCCCTACTTCTGCACCATCTTTTTCTGGATCTTCAGTGTTATTGTTTAACATAGTACTAGAAGTCCTAGGCTCAGTAATCAAAAACAAAAAGAATTAAAAGACATTTAGATTGACACTCTGTCTTCATTGATGACATGATACTTTATGTGGAAAACCACTGGCCAGGCTTATTAAAAAAAAAAAAAGAGGGGGCCGGGAAAAGGACTCAAAGTAATAAAATCATGAATGGAAGGTGAGAGATCATGATTAACACTGTGGAAAAAGAAACAATTATTTGAAATTATTACCAGGAACTGTATGCCAAAAAATTAAGCAAACTCTCTCTCTTCACAGATGACATGATGCTTTATGTGGAAAACACAAAAGACTCCACCCCCAAATTACTAGAACTCATATGGCAATTCAGCAACCTGGCAGGATATTAAATCAATTCACAGAAATCAGTTGCATTTCTATACATTAACAATTTGACTGGAGAATGTGATATTAAGCAATTGATTCCATTTACAATAGCATCAACAACCATTAAGATACTTAGGAAAAAACCTAAGCAAAGAAGTAAGGGATCTAAACTCAAAAAACTACAGAACACTTATGAAAGAAACTGAGAAAGAAACAAAGAGATGGAAAAATATTCCATGCTCAAGGACTGGAAGAATAAACATTGTTAAAATGTCTATGTTGCCCAGAGCGATCTATACATTCAATGCCATCCCTTTCAAAATACCATAGACATTTTTTACAGAACTGGAACAAACAATTCTAAAATTTGTATGGAACCAGAAAAGACCCCTAATCACAAGAGGAATGTTGAAAATGAAAACCAAAGCTGTGAGCATCATGATGGCTGACTTCAAGCTACATTACAAAGCTGTGTTGGGCAAACAACATGGTACTGGTACAAAAACAGTCACATAGATCAGTCAAATAGAATAGAGGGCCCAGAAATGGACCCTTTACTCTATGGCCAACTAATCTTTGACAAAGCCAGAAAGAATATCCAATGGAAAAATACAGTCTTTTCAATAAATGGTGCTGGGAAATTTTGACAGCTATATGCAGAAGAATGAAACTCAACCATTCTCTCACACCATACACAAAGATAAACTCAAAATGGATGAAAGGCCTCAATATGAGACAGGAATCCATCAAAATCCTAGAGAAGAACATAAGCAGTAGTCTTTTCTACCTTGGCCAGAGCAATTTCTTTCAAGACCCATCTCCAAAGGCAAGGTAAACAAAAGCAAAATGAACTTTTGGGCTTCATCAAGATAAAAATCTTATTTCCAGCAAAGGAAACAGACAACTAAACTAAGAGGCAACTCACGGAATGGGAGAAGATATTTTCAAATGAAATTACAGGTGAAGGGCTCATATCCAAGATGTATAAAGAACTCAAATTCAACACCCAAAAAACAAATAATCCAGTCAAGAAATGGTCAGAAGACATGAAGAGTCACTTCTCCAAAGATGCCTACAAATGGCCAACAGATGCTTGAAAAAATGTTCAACATCACTAGCCGTCAGGGAAATACAAATCAAAACCACAATGAGATACCACCTTACACCAGTTAGAATGGCACAAATTAACAAGACAGGAAACCATGAATGTTGGCACAGATGTCAGACAAGGGGAACCCTCTTCCACTTTTGGTGGGAATTCAAGTTGATACAGCCACTCTGGAAAACATTATGGAGGTTCCTTGATGTTAAAAATAGAGCTACCCTATGACCCAGCAATGGCAGTACTAAGTATTTACCCCAATGATACAGATGTAGTGAAAAGAAGGGCCGTATGCACCCCAATGTTCATACAGCAATGTCCACAATAGTCAAACTGTGGAAGGAGCTGAGATGCTCTTCAACAGATGAATGGATAAAAAAGATGTAGTTCATATATACAATATTACTCAGCCATCAGAACGGACTAATACCTACTATTTGCATCGACATGGATGGAACTGGAGGGGATGATGCTAAGTGAAGTAAGTCAATCTGATAAAAACAATTATCATATGGTTTCACTCACATGTGGAATATAATGAATAGCACAGAGGACAATAAGGGAAGGAAGGGAAAACAGAATGGGAAGAAGTCAGAGAGGGAGACAAACCATGAGGGACTCTGAAGTCCGTGAACCAAACTGAGGGTTACAGAGGGAAGGGGGTGTGGGGATGGGGTAACTGGGTGATGGCTATTAAGGAGTGCATGTGTTGTGAATAGCACTGGGTGTTATACACAACTAACGAAACATTGGACACTACATTAAAAGTAATGATGAACTATGTGTTGGCTAATTGAACATTAAAAAAAACTAAGTTTCCTTCCAGAACCTGGAGTATTGATTTGTTGGTAAACCCAGGTGGGATTTGGTTGTTGATAAACTCTTATTCTCTTGATCCCCAGGTGATGTTTATATAATGATAGGTTAAATCCACCACACCTCTTTAAAATTTTTTTTCCCGTATTTGCAGTTTTTCTTGGAGAAATGGCCCTAACAGTGGTTTGCCTTTTTGAAATGTTAAGTACTCAGAAAGTACCTAAGGAATAAAGCTGTGTAATAAAATAATATTTTAAAATTTAAAAAATAATAACAAAAGAAGTTTAAGAACACATGGAAACAAGTTGAAATGAATACCAATGGTCCACAATCTATGGGATGCAGAAAATCTTTAAAATATTTACTTATATATTTTAGAGAGAGAGAGTGCAAGTGGGAGAGAGTGTGATTGGGGGGAAGGGAACAGGGACAGAATCTCAAGCAGACTCCCTGCTGAGTGGGGAGCACGACTCAGAGCTTGATCTCACGACTCAGACATCATGACCGGAGCTGAAATGAAGAGTAGGACACTTAACTGACTGAACCACCCTGCCCCGCTAGCAACATCATTTTTACGAGGGAAGTATGTAGCATACAGACCTATCATAAGAAGCATGAAAAACCTCAAATAAAGAACCTAACCTTACACCCAAATGAACAATAAAAGAAAAACAAACCATGTCTAAAGCCTGAAGAAGGAAGGAAACAAAAAAGGTTAGAGCAGAAACAAACAAACAAAAAACAGTAGAACAGATTAATTAAACCAGGAGCTGGTTCTTTGAAAAAATTGATAAATTTGATAGCCTTCTATGCAGACTTATCAGAAAGAAAAGAGAAAGGACCCAAATAAATAAAATCACAAATGAAAGAGGAGAAATAACAACACCACAGAAATACAACCTGTATGAGAATATTATGAAAATTATATGCCAACAAATTGGAAAACCTGGAAGAAATGGATACATTCCTAGAAACATATAAACTACCAGAACTGAAACAGGACGAAATAGAAAACTTGAGTAGGCCAATAACCAGCAAGGAACTTGAATTTGTAATAAAAAAAAAAAAATCTCCAAACAAATGAAAGTCCAGGACCTGGTGGCTGCACAGGCTAATTCTACCTAACATTTAAGGTGATTTATTACCTATTCTTCTCAAATTATTCCAAAAAATACAATAGGAAAGAAAATTTACAATTTCATTCCATGAGTACAGCATTATCCTGATACCAAAACCAGATAAAGAGACCACAAAATAAGAGAATTACAAGACAATATCTCTGATAAATATAGATGTAAAGATCCTCAACAAAATACTAGCAAAATGAACCCAAAAGTACACTTAAATAAATCATTCATCATGAGCAAGTGGGATTTATTCCTGGGTTGAAAATGTGGTTAAATATTCACAATTCTGTCAATGTGATACATCACATTAATAAAATAAAGCATAAGAACTATTTGATCATTTCAATAGATGTAGAAAAAGCATTTGACAAAATACAACTTCCATCCATGGTAAAACCCTTGACAGAGTAGGTTTAGAGGGAATATACCTCGACATCATAAAGGCCATCTATGAAAAACCCACAGCTTACATAATCTTTAATGTCCCTACAGTCAGGAACAAGACAGGGAGGGGTACTCTCACCAGTGTTATTTATCATAGTACTGGAAGTGCTAGCCACAGCAATCAGCCAGCACAAAGCAATAAAAGGCACCTGAATTGATAAAGAAGTAAAACTTTCACTATTTGCAGATGATATGATACTATATATGCAAGACCTGAAAGAATACAAAACATCTGCTAGAACTGATAAACAGGGGCGCCTGGGTGGCTCAGTTGGTTAAGCGACTGCCTTCGGCTCAGGTCATGATCCTGGAGTCCCGGGATCGAGTCCCACATCGGGTTCCCTGCTCAGCGGGGAGTCTACTTCTCCCTCTGGCCCTCCCCCTCTCATGCTCTCTCTCTCTCATTCTCTCTCTCAAATAAATAAATAAAATCTTTAAAAAAAAATAGAACTGATAAACAAATTGTTAAGTCACAAGTTTCAAAATCGACATACAAAAATCTGTTGCATTTATTTTATTTATTTTTTAAAATATTTTATTTATTTGACAGAGAGCGACACAGCGAGAGAAGGAACACAAGCTGGGAGAGTGGGAGAGGGAGAAGCAGGCTCCCCGCCGAACAGGGAGCCTGATGCAAGGCTCGATCCCAAGACCCTGTGATCATGATCTGAGCCAAAGGCAGACACTTAACGACTGAGACACCCAGGCGCCCCACTATGTTGCATTTATATACACAAGCAGCAGAAAAAGAAGTCAGTCATTTGTAATTGCACCAAAACGCATAAGATATCTAGGAATAAACATAACCAAAGGGGTGAAGGACCTGTACTCTGAAAACTATAAAACACTGATGAAAGGAGTTGAAGCTGAAACAAATAAATGAGAAGACATTCCATGCTCATGGATTGGGAGAACAAATATTGTTATAATGTCAATACTACCCACAGCAACCTACACATTTAATGCAATCCCTAAGAAAATACCAACAGCACTTTTCACAGAGCTAGAACAAACAATTCTAAAATTTGTATGAAACCACAAGAGACCCTGAAAAGCCAAAGCAATCATGACAAAGGAAAGAAAAGCTAGAGGCATTACACTTCTGATCATCAAGTTATATTAGAAAGCTATTGTAATCAAAACAGTATGGTACTGGCACAATAATAGCACATAGATCAATGCAACAGAATCGAATCCCCAGAAATGAACCCACAACTCTATGGTCAACTAATCTTTGACAAAGCAGGAAAGAATATCCAGTGGAAAAATAAGACAGTCTCTTTAACAAATGTTGGGGAAACTGGACAGCACTTATGCAAAAGAATGAAACTGGACCACTTTCTTACACCAAACACTAAAATAAATTCAAAATGGATCAAACACTTAAATGTGAGACCTGAAAGCATAAAAATCCTAGAAAAGAACACAGGCAGTAACATCTTTGACATGAGCCATAGTAACTTCTTACTAGATATGTCTCCTGAGGCAAGGGAAACAAAAGCAAAAATAAACTTTTGTCACTATATCAAAATAAAAAACTTCTGCACAGTGAAGGAAAAAAATCAACAAAACTAGAAGGCAACCTACTGGAGAATATATTTGCAAGTGACATATTCAATAAAGTGTTAGCATCAAAAAATATAAAGAACATAAAAGTCAATACCCTAAAAACAGTCCAATTAAAAAGTAGTCAGAGACAGGAATAGATATTTTTTCAAAGAAGACATACAGCTTGAGTCACCCCCATGCAGCCTTGTTGGGGAGTCTGAACTGGAAACCGTCCATGCCCACTGTGGTCTGTAATGCTTCATCTCTTCTCTTTTAAGATGTCCAAGGAAGTGCACCATGAACTGGAGGAGGTGGAGACTTGGCTTCCAGGCAAAAATTTCGAACTCATGTCCCCTGTTATAAATACTTTCTATTCCAACAAGATTTTCCTTTAGGAGTTGATCAGTAAGGCTTCTGATGCTTTGGACAAGGTTTGCTATGAGAGCCTTACAAAGAAGATTTTAATCTTGTTCAAGTCCCAATAGTTCATTTTTGCTTTTGTTTCCCGTGTTTGTTTTTAATTTTATTTAAATTTCACTTAGTTAACATAGAATGTAATATTAGTTTCAGTTGTACAATTTAGTGATTCAACACTTACATAAAAGACCTGATGCTCATCAAAACTAGTGCACTCTGTAATGCCCATCAATTATTTAACCCATCTGTTCATCCATCTCCCCTCTGGGAACCATGTGTTTGTTCTCTATACTTAGGAGGCTGTTTCTTTTTTTGCCTATCTCTTTTTTAGTCCTATGATCTTATGTTTTATTTCTTAAATTCCACATGAGTGAAATAATATGGTATTTCTCTTTCTCTGACTGACTTACTTCACTTAACATAGTACTAAGTCTATCCATGTCATTGCAAATGGCAAGATTTTATTCTTTTTTATGGCTGAGTAATATTTCATTGTGTATATATACCGCATCTTCTTTATCCATTCATCAGTCAATAGACATTTGGGCTCTTTCCATAATTTGGGTATTGTAGATAATTATGATATTAACATTGGGGTGCATGTATCCCTGCAAATTAATATTGTTGTATTCTTTGTGTAATTACCTAGGAGTGGAATTGCTAGCTTGCATGGTAGTTATATTTTTAACTTTCTGAGGAATCTCCACACTCTTTCCAGAATGACTGCATCTGTTTGCATTCCCACCAACACTGCAGGAGGTTTCCCCCTTCTCTACTTGTTTGCCAACACTTGTTGTTCCTTTTTATTTTTTTTAACCTGTTTTTTCTTGTTTTGCTGATTTTAGCCATTCTGACTGGTATGAGATGATATCTCATTGCAGTTTTGATTTGTATTTTCCAGATGATGAGTGCTGTTGAGCATCTTTTCATGTGTCTGTTAGCCATCTGAATGTCTTTGGAAAAATGTATATTCATGTCCTCTGCCCATTTTTTAACTGGTTTATTTTTTTGGGTGTTGAGTTTTATAAGTTCTTTATATATTTTGGGTACTAACCCTTTATCAGGATATGTCATTTGCAAATATCTTCTTCTATTCCATAGGTTGCATTGTAGTTTTGTTGATTTTTTCCTTCACTGTGCAGAAGATTTATATTTTGATGATGTCCTAATAGTTTATTTTTGCTTTTTTTCCCCTTGCCTCAGGAGACATATTTAGAAATAAGTTGCTATGGCTGATGTTAAAGATGTTACTGTCTGTGTTCTCTTCTCAGGATTATGCTTTCAGGTCTCACATATAGGTCTTTAATCCATTTTGAATTTATTCTTTTGGGGTGTAAGAAAGTGGTATGGTTTTATTGTTTTGCATAAGTCTCTCCACTTTTCCCTAAACCATTTGTTGAGGAGACTGTCATTTTCCCCTTGGATATTTTTAATGTTTTCTTTCAGATTAGTTGTTGGTTCATTTCTGAGTTTTCTACTTTTTTAAATTTTATTATGTTATGTTACTCACCATACAATACATCATTAGTTTTTGATGTGGTGATCCATGACCCATTGTTTTCGTATAACACCCAGTGCTCCATGCAGTACGTGCCCTCCTTAATACCCATCACCAGGCTAACCAATCTCCCCTCCCCCTCCCCTCTAAAACCCTGTTTGTTTCTCAGAGTACATAGTCTCTTATGGTTCATCTCCCCCACCCATTTCCGCCCCTTCAATTTTCCCTTCCTGCTATCTTCTTCTTCTTCTTCTTCTTTTTTTTAACATATAATGTACTAGTTTCAGAGGTACAGGTATATGATTCAACAGTCTTACACAATTCACAGCGCTCACCTAGCACATACCCTTCCCAATGTCTATCACCCAGCCAACCCATCCCTCCCAACCCCCACCACTCCAGCAACACTCAGTTTGTTTCCTGACATTAAGAATTCCTCATATCAGTGAGATCATATGATACATGTCTTTCTCTGATTGACTTATTTCGCTCAGCATAATACCCTCCAGTTCCATCCACGTCTTTGCAAATGGCAAGGTTTCATTCCTTTTGATGGCTGCATAATATTCCATTGTATATATACACCACATCTTCTTTATCCATTCATCTGTCGATGGACATCTTGGCTCTTTCCATAGTTTGGCTATTGTGGACATTGCTGCTATAAACATCAGGGTACACGTACTGCTTTGGATCCCTACATTTGTATCTTTGGGGTAAATACCCAGTACTGTAATTGCTGGGTCGTATAGTAGCTCTAGTTTCAACTTTTTGAGGAACCTCCATACTCATTTCCAGAGTGGCTGCACCAGCTTGCATTCCCACCAACAGTGTAGGAAGGCTCCCCTTTCTCCGCATCCCCACCAACATCTGTCATCTCCTGACTTGTTAATTTTAGCCATTCTGACTGGTGTGAGGTGGTATCTCATTGAGGTTTTGATTTGGATTTCCCTGATGACGAGCGATGTTGAGCACTTTTTCATGTGTCTGTTGGCCGTTTGGATGTCTTCTTTGGAAAAATGTCTGTTCATGTCTTCTGCCCATTTCTTGATTGGATCATATGTTCTTTGGGTGTTGAGTTTAATAAGCTCTTTATAGATTTTGGATAGTAGCGCTTTATCTGATATGTCATTTGGAAATGTCTTCTCCCATTCTGTCGGTTGTCTTTTGGTTTTGTTGGCTGTTTCTTTTGCTGTGCAAAAGCTTTTTATCTTGATGAGGTCCCAATAGATCATTTTTGCCCTTGCTTCCCTTGCCTTTGGTGATGTTTCTAGGAAGAAGTTGCTGCAGCTGAGGTCGAAGAGGTTATTGCTTGTGTTCTCCTCTGGATGTTGATGGACTCCTGTCTCACATTTAGGGCTTTCAACCATTTTGAGCCTATTTTTGTGTGTGGTGTAAGGAAATGGTCCAGTATCATTCTTCTGAAAATAGCTGTCCAATTTTCCCAACACCATTTGTTGAAGAGACTGTCTTTTTTCCATTGGACATTCTTTCCTGCTTTGTCAAAGTTGAGTTGACCATAGAGTTGAGGGTCCATTTCTGGGCTCTCTAGACACATTGATCTATGTGTCTGTTTTTGTGCCAGTACCATACTGTCTTGATGATGACAGCTTTGTAATAGAGCTTGAATCCAGAATTGTGATGACACCAGCTTTGCTTTTGGTTTTCAACATTCCTCTGGGTATTTGGGGTCTTTTCTGGTTCCATAAAATTTTAGGATTATTTGTTCCATTTCTTTGAAAAAGTGGATGGTATTTTGATAGGGATTGCATTAAATGTGTAGATTGCTCTAGGTAGCATTGACATCTTCACAATATTTGTTCTTCCAATCCATGAGCATAGAACATTTTTCCATTTCTCTGTGGCTTCCTCAATTTTTTTCATGAGTGTTTTATAGTTTTCTGAGTACAGATTCTTTGCCTCTTTGGTTAGATTTATTCCTAGGTATCCTATGGTTTTGGGTGCAATTTTAATGGGATCGACTCCTTAATTTCTCTTTCTTCTGTCATGTTGTTGCTGTATAGGAATGCCACTGATTTCTGTGCATTGATTTTCTATCCTGCCACTTTACTGAATTTCTGTATGAGCTCTAGCAGTTTTGTTGTGGAGTCTTTTGGGTTTTCCACATAAAGTATCATATCATCTGCAAACAGTGAGAGTTTGGCTTCTTCTTTGCCAATTCGGATGCCTTTTATTTCTTTTTGTTGTCTGATTGCTGGGGCTAGGACTTCTAGTACTATGTTGAATAGCAGTGATGATAGTGGACATACCTGCCGTGTTCCTGACCTTAGGGGGAAAGCTCTCAGTTTTTCCCCTTTGAGAATGATGTTCGCTATGGGTATTTCATAGATGGCTTTTATGATATTGAGGTATGTACCCTCTATGCCTATACTCTGAAGAGTTTTTATCAGGAAGGGATGGTGTACTTTGTTAAATGCTTTTTCTGCATCTATTGAGAGGATCATATGGCTCTTGTTCTTTCTTCTATCAATGTATTGTATCACATTGATTGATTTGCGGATGTTGAACCAACCTTGCAGCCCAGGAATAAATCCCACTTGGTCGTGGTGAATAATCCTTTTAATGTACTGTTGGATCCTATTGGCTAGTGTTTTGGTGAGAATTTTTGCATCCATGTTCATCAAGGATATTGGTCTGTCATTCTCCTTTTTGATGGGGTCTTTGTCTGGTTTGGGGATCAAGGTAATGGTGGCCTCATAGTCTATTTCTATTTTTTGGAACAGTTTCAGAAGAATAGGTATTAATTCTTCTTGAAATGTTTGGTAGAATTCCCCTGGGAAGCCATCTGGCCCTGGGCTTTTGTTTGTTGGGAGATTTTTGATGACTGCTTCAATTTCCTTAGTGGTTATAGGTCTGTTCAGGTTTTCTATTTCTTCCTGGTTCAGTTTTGGTGGTTGATACATCTCTAGGAACGCATCCATTTCTTCCAGATTATCTAATTTGCTGGCATAGAGTTGCTCATAATACGTTCTTATAATTGTTTGTATTTCTTTGGTGTTGGTTGTAATCTCTCTTCTTTCATTCCTGGTTTTATTTATTTGAGTCCTTTCTCTTTTCCTTTTGATAAGTCTGACCAGGGGGTTATCTATCTTGTTAATTCTTTCAAAGAACCAGCTCCTAGTTTCGTTGATCTGTTCTACTGTTCTTTTGGTTTCTATTTCATTGATTTCTGCTCCGATCTTTATTATTTCTCTTCTCCTGCTGGGTTTAGGCTTTATTTGCTGTTCTTTCTCCAACTCCTTTAGGTGTAGGGTTAGGTTGTGTATTTGAGACCTTTCTTGTTTCTTACGAAAGGCTTGTATTGCTATATCCTTTCCTCTTAGGACTGCCTTTGCTGCATCCCAAAGATTTTGAACAGTTGTGTTTTCATTTTCATTTCTTTCCATGAATTTTTTAAATTCTTCTTTAATTTCCTGGTCGACCCATTCATTGTTTAGTAGGATGATCTTTAGTCTCCATGTATTTGAGTTCTTAATAACTTTCCTCTTGTCATTGACTCTAGTTTCAAAGCATTGTGGTCTGAAAATATGCCGGGAATGATCCCAATCTTTTGGTACCGTTTGAGACCTGATTTGTGACCTAGGATGTGATAGATTCTGGAGAATGTTCTATGGGCACTAGAGAAAAATGTGCATTCTGTTGCTTTGGGATGGAATGTTCTGAATAGATCTGTGAAGTCCATTTGATCCAGTGTGTCATTTAAAGTCTTTATTTCCTTGTTGATCTTTTGCTTAGATGATCTGCCCATTTCAGTGAGTGGGCTGTTAAAGTCCCCCACTATTATTGTATTCTTGTTGATGTGTTTCTTTGCTTTTGTTATTATTTGGCTTATATGATTGGCTGCTCCCATGTTAGGGGCATAGATATTTACAACTGTTAGATCGACCCTTTAAGGAGGATGTGGTGTCCTTCCTCATCTCTTATTATAGTCTGTGGTTTAAAATCTAATTTGTCTGATATAAGGATTGCCACTCCAGCTTTCTTTTGGTGTCCAATAGCATGGTAAATGGTTTTCTACCTCCTCACTTTCAAACTGGGGGTGTCTTTGGTTCTAAAATAGTCTCTTGCAGACAGCATTTCGATGGGTCTTGTTTTTTTATCCAATCTGATACCCCGTTTGTTTTGTTTGGGGCATTTAGCCCATTTACATTCAGGGTAACTATTGAAAGATATGAATTTAGTGCCATTGTATTGCCTGTAAGGTGACTGTTACTGTATATTGTCTGTGTTCCTTTCTGGTCTACGTTACTTTTAGGCTCTCTCTTTGCTTAGGGGGCCCCTTTCAGTATTTCTTGTAGGGCTGGTTTTGTGTTTGCAAATTCCTTTAGTTTTTGTTTGTCCTGGAAGTTTTTTTATCTCTCCTTCTATTTTCAATGACAGCCTAGCTGGATATAGTATTCTTGGTTGCATATTTTTCTCATTTAGTGCTCAGAATATATCATGCCAGTCCTTTCTGGACTGCCAGGTCTCTGTGGATAGGTCTGTTGCCAATCTAATGTTTCTACCATTGTAGGTTACAGATTTCTTATCCCGAGCTGCTTTCAGGATTTTCTCTTTGTCTCTGAGACTCGTAAGTTTTACTAGTAGATATAGGGTGTTGACCTATTTTTATTGATGTTGAGGGGGTTCTCTGTGCCTCCTGGATTTTGATGCCTGTTTCCTTCCCCAAATTAGGGAAGTTCTCGCTATAATTTGCTCCAATATATCTTCTGCCCCTCTCTCTCTTTCTTCTTCTTCTGGGATCCCAATTATTCTAATATTGTTTCGTCTTATGATATAACTTATCTCTTGAATTCTGCCCTCGTGATCCAGTAGTTGTTTATCTCTCTTTTTCTCAGCTTCTTTATTTTCCATCATTTGGTCTTCTATATCGCTAATTCTCTCTTCTGCCTCATTTATCCTAGCAGTTAGAGCTTCCAGTTTTTATTGCACCTCATTAATAGCCTTTTTGATTTGACAATTTTAGTTCTTTTATATCTCCAGAAAATGTTTCTCTAATATCTTCCATGCTTTTTTCAAGCCCAGCTAGTATCTTTAAAATCATTATTCTGAACCCTAGTTCCGACATCTTACTAATGTCCGTATTGATTAGATCCCTGGCAGTCGGTACTGCCTCTTGTTCTTTTTTTTTTTTTTTTGAGGTGATTTTTTCCGTCTTGTCATTTTGTCCAGAGGAAAATAGATGAATGACAGCACAAAATGCTAACAGAGTAACAATGACCCCAGAAAATTATACACTAAACAAATCAGAAGAGTCCTGAAACCGGGGGAAAAGAAAAGGAAAGAAAGAAAAAAGAAAAGAAAAAGAAAAAGATAAAACAAACAAACAAACCAGAATATGATCAAATATGATCAGGCTGGTGCATAGATCAGTGCCACACACTAGATTTTGGGCGTATTTTGGTTTGTTAGAACAAAGTGCCTCCCAAAATTTTAAAGAAAGTAAAACTTATATATGTACAAATTAAGAGTAAATATGATGAAGGGATGGAATATGATTGTAAAGATGAAAATTATAAAAGATTTTATAAAAGAAATTGATAAGATAACTAGTTGGTTGAAAAAAGAAAAAGAGGATTTAAAAAAAAGCGGGGCGAGAATGTGATCTGGCAGGAGACTAGAACAAAGCCATAAACTAGAGATTTAGGGTATATTTTGGTCTATTAGAAGAAACTGTGTTCCAAAATTTTAAAGAGAGAGCAATGTATATGTATCTCTCAAAAATAAGGTTAACTACTATGAAGGGATAGAATATGACTCTAAAAATGAAAAATAAAAAAGATTTTTTAAAAAAGGTTGGCTGAAAAAGGAAAAAAGAAAAAGAAAGTTAAAAAAATTAATAGTGAAAGACTAAAGGATCATGGGGAAAAAGCCACGAATTCTACGTGCAGTATTCCCTTAGTGCTGGAGTTCTGTTGTTCTCATTGATTGGTAAACTTGGTCTTGGCTGGCTGTTCTTGCTGAACTTCTGGGGGAGGGGCCTGTTGCAGTGATTCTCAAATGTCTTTGCTGGAGGCGAAATTGCCCCACACTTGCCTGGGCTGGGCTGATTAATTTGCTCGGGTTTGCTCTAGGGAGCTTTTGTTCCCTGTAAGCTTTCCCTACAGCTTTGGAGGAGGAGAGTGAAAATGGCAGCCTCCCAATCTCCGCCTGGAAGGAGCCAAGAACTCGGGGCCCTACTCCTCAGTGAGCCCCCAGAGAAAAGCAGTCAATCACTCCTGTCTCCCTGGTCTCTGGCCGCACTCCGTGCTCACCTGGCCTGTTACCGAGTGTTTCTATCTCTGGCACACAACCCCCTTTGGAGTTTCCAAACCCAGCAGAGTCAGAGCACACTGCTCCTCCCGGGGGAGGAAGGGCAGTCTCCCTGGATCTGCCGCTTGTTGGGTCCCTGTTGGAAGAGCAGTGGCCCGACTGTGCCGTGGATCACAGTTTAAGGCAACCCCGAGCTGAGAGCCCACTCCTCGTCTCTGTCTCTGCAGCCGGTTCCGTGCTCTGATACCTGGGAGCTCTGCCGCACTCAGGCACACCCCGTCTTTCTGTGACCCCGAGAGTCCTGAGACCACACTGTCCCAGTGAGGGTTCCACCCCTGGCTTAGTCACTGGAGCAACGTCCCTCAGTGGAGCAGACTTCTAAATGTTCCGATTTTGTGCTCCACTGCTCTATCACTTGCCGGTAGCTGCTGACGGAGGCCCCCTCCCCCACCGTCTATCTTCCCGAATATCACCTTGGATTCACTTCTCCGCACGTCCTACCTTCCAGAAAGTGGTCGCTTTTCTGTTCAGAGAGTTGCTGCTATTCTTTTCTTTGATGTCCTGTTGAGATCGTAGGTATTCAGAATGTTTTGATCCTTATCTAGCTGAATTCCTGGGACCAGACGAAATTTAGTTCTCCTACTCCTCTGCCATCTTGCTCTCCCATCTGTACATTGATATTCTTATCATGCAACATTATTGAATTCATTTAGATTTTTTTTGGTGGAGTTTTTAGGGTTTTCTATATAGAGTATCCTGTCATCTGCAAACATGAAAGGTAGAATTCTTTCTTGTTGATTTGGATGCCATTTATTTCTTTGTGTTGTGTGATTGCTATGGATAGTACTTCCAACACTATGTTTAATAAGAGTTGTGGCAGTGGACATCCCTGTCTTCTTGAACATAGAGGAAAAGCTCTCAGTTTTTCCCCTTTGAGGATGTCTTAACTGTGGGTTTTTCAGATATGTCCTTTATTATGTTTATGTATGTTCTCTTTATCTCTAATTTTTTTGAGGATTTTTTATCATAAATGGATGTTTGTTTTTGTCAATTGCTTTTTTTTGCATCTATTGAAATGATCATATGGTTCCTATCCTATCTTTCATAGATGTGGTATATCATGATTTTCAGTTTGCCAATATTGAACCACTCTGGCATCCCAGGAATAAACCCACTTAATTGTGTTGAATGACTAATATAATGTTCGATTTGGTTTGCCAGTATTTAGTCGAGAATTTTTGAATC
Organism: Phoca vitulina; assembly: GCF_004348235.1. Taxonomy (NCBI): domain Eukaryota; kingdom Metazoa; phylum Chordata; class Mammalia; order Carnivora; family Phocidae; genus Phoca; species Phoca vitulina. Next base: position 744,703 of record NW_022589827.1, on the reverse strand, counting down.
CATGTTCATCAAGGGTATTGGCATGTAGTTTTCTTTCTTACTGAATTCTTTATCTGGTTTTAGTATCAGGGTAATGCTGTCCTCATAGAATGCATTTGTACTTTTCCTTCCTTTTGTATTTTTTTGGAATAGTTTGACAATTATAGGAGTTAACTGTAGTTTAAGTTTTTTTGTAGAATTCACCTGTGAAGCCATCTGGCCCTGATCTTCTGTTTTTGGGAGATTTTTGATTACTGATTGAATGTCTTTGGTGGTTATTGGTCTCTTCAAGTTTTTTATTTTTTCCTGTTTCATTTTTGGTAATTTTTATGTTTCTTGGAATTCATACATTTCTTCCAGGTTGTCCAATTTGTATGCATATAGTTTTTCAGCATACTCTATTACATTCGTTTTTATTTCTGTGGTGTTGGTTGATATGTCCTCTCTCTTATTTGTGATTTTATTAATTTGGGTTATTTATCTTTTTGGTATATTTCACTAGGAGGTTTTCAATTTTATTTATTTTTTCAAAGAAGTAGTTCCTGGTTTTGTTGATCTGTTGTATGGTTTTCTTAGTTTCTGCATCATTTATTTATGCTCTAATCTTTATTATTTCCTTCTTTCTGCCACCTTTAGGCTTCATTTGTTTTTCTTTTCTAGCTCCTTTAGGTGTAAGATTAGGTTTTTTCTTTGAGATTTTTCTTCCTTCTTGAGGTTAACCTTTTTTGCTATATACTTCTTTTTTAAGAACTCTTTGCTGCATCCCAAAGTTTTGGACAATTGTGTTTTTATTAGCATTTGTTTCCATGTGGTTTTTTAAATTATTTCTTCTTTGATTTCCTGGTTGACACATTCACTGTTTAGTAACATGTTGTTTAACCTCCATGTATTTTCGGTTTTTCCAAGATTTTTTTTATTGTGGTTCACTTCAAGTTTCATAACATTGTGGTCATAAAATATGTATGATATGATCTCAATCATTCTGTACTTGTTGAGGCCTGATTTTTGACCTAGTATGTGATCTATTCTGGAGAATGTCCCATGTGCACTTAAAAATAATGTTTATTCTTCTGCTTTAGGATGGAATATTATGTATACATATGTGACGTCCATCTGGTCCAGTGTGTCATTCAAAGCCATTGTTTCCTTGTTCATTTCTGTTTAGATGATCTGTCCATTGATGTAAGTGTGGTGTTAACTTCCCCTACTATTGTTGTTTTATTAACAATGAGTTCCTTTATGTATGTTATTAATTGTTTCATATATTTGGGTGCTCCCATGTTTAGTCCATAAAGATTTACAATTCTTAGATCTTTTTGTTGGATTGTCCCCTTTATGATTATATAGTGCACTTCTTTATCTCTTATTACAGGCATTGTTTTATAGGTTAATTTTTCTGATATATTTATTGCTACTTTAGCTTTATTTTTATGCCCATTTGCAGATTAACTATTCTTTGCATCAAGTTTGTTTCGGATCTTGTTTATTGTCCTCTTCATCTATGATTTATTCTTTTTTAAATCTTGTATATCTCTGGTAAGGTTCTCACTGATTTTATCTATTCTTTTCTCAAGCCCAGGGCATATCTTCATGATTGTTGCTTTACATTCCCTGTCAGGAATGTTACTTATATTTGTTTCACTTTCATCTCTTGCCATTGACTTACCTTGTTCTTTCATCTGGACCAATTATTTTTATCTTTTCATTTTGTCTAAGTCTCTGCCTTCTTCTCTGTGTTAAAAAATGCAGTTATGTCTCCTGTTCTGAAAGTAATGGCCTTATGAAGAAGAGGTAATGTAGTGCCCAGATTGTGGTGCTTCCAGGAGTGTCTCCAGTGTGTGCTGCTCACACTCTGCTGTTCTTTTTTGGCTACTCTATCCTTCAGGCCAGTCATCTCCATAGGCTCTTTTTGCCTGCTTTGGGCATTGTTTGGTCTCTGACTGAATGTGGTCAGTTCTAACTAGCTGTCCTCTGCTCTGCTTGTGAAACCTGCTTGTGAGTCCTGACACCACTTTCACCAGAACTGAGATCCTGTAGAACTCTCTGGTTGGAAGATGTGGTGTGGTCAGGGGTTTGTGCTGGATTGGGAGAGGACCCCACTGTGCTTGGAGTGAGGCAAACTTCACTTAGAAGGGAGATCCTGCCAGATCAAAGCGGTGTGTGTGTGTGGGGTACATGGCCAGTGTAAGCATGTTAGGGAATCAGCGTTGTTGCTGTGCTGCTTTCCACAGCTGCCTTTTTTAAAAAAAAAATATTTTATTTTATTTTTTCAAATTTTATTTAATTAATTAATTAATTAATTAATTTATTTATTTTGTTATGTTAGTCACCATACAGTACTTCATTAGTTTTTGATGTAGTGTTCCATGATTCATTGTTTGTGTATTACACTCAGGGCTCATTGCAATACATGCCTTCCTTAATACCCATCACGGGGCTAACCCACCCCCCCACCCCTCTCCCCTCTGAAACCCTCAGTTTGATTCCTGGGGTACATAGTCTCTCAAGGTTTGTCTCCCCCTCCGATTTCCTTCCCTTCATTTTCCCCTTCCTTCTCCTAATGTCCTTCATGCTATTCCTTATGATCCACAAATATGTGAAACCATATGATAATTGTCTTTCTCTTCTTGACTTATTTCACTTAGGATAATCCCCACCAGTTCCATCCATGTCCATGCAAATGGTGAGTATTCATCCTTTCTGATGGCTGAGTAATATTCCATTGTATATATGGACCACATCTTCTTTATCCATTCTTCTGTTGAAGGGCATCTCGGCTCCTTCCACCGTTTGGCTATTATGGAAATTGCTGCTTTGAACATTGGGGTGCATGTGCCCCTTCTTTTCACCACATCTGTATCTTTGGGGTAAATACCCAGTAGTGCAATTGCTGGGTCATAGTGTAGCTCTATTTTTAAATTTTTGAAGAATCTCCATATTGTTTTCCAAAGTGGCTGTACCAACTTGCATTCCCACCAAGAGTGTAAGAAGGTTCCCCTTTCTCCACATCTTCGCCAACAGTTGTTGTTTCCTGTTTTGTTAATTCTTGCTATTCTAACTGGTGTAAGGTGGTATTTCAATGTGGTTTTGACTTTAATTTCCCTGATGGCTAATGATGTTGAACATTTTTTTCATGTGTCTGTTAACCATTCATATGTCTTCTTCAGAGAGGTGTCTGTTCATGTTTTCTGCCCATTATTTTATTTTTTTTCAAATTTTTATTTAAATTCTTTTTAGTTAACATATAGCATAATACCAGTTTCAGGGGAATTTAAGGAGTCATCGCTTACATATAACATGCAGTGCTCATCATAACAAGTGCCTTCCTTAATACCCATCATCCATCACCCATTAGCCCATGCCCCACCCACTTCCCTCCATCAGCCCTCAGTTTGTTTTCTATCTTTAAAGTTCTCTTATGGTTTGTTTCCCTCTCTCATTTTTTCCAATCTCATATGTTCATCTGTTTTGTTTCTTAAATTCCATATGTGAGTGAAATCGGATGGTTTGTCTTTCTCTGACTGAATTATTTTGCTTAGCATAATACACTATAGCTCTATCCATGTCATTACAAATGTCAAGATTTCATTGTCTGATGGCTGAGTAATATCCATTGTGTATATATACACCATGTCTTTATCCATTCACCAGTCGAGGGACATTTGGGCTCTTTCCACAGTTAAGCTATTGTTAATGCTGCTCTGAACATCAGGGTATATGTACCCCTTCAAATCAGTATTTTTGTATCCTTTGGATAAATACCTAGTAGTGCAATTGCTGGATCAGAGAATAGTTCTATTTTTAACTTTTTGAGGAGCCTCCATACTATCTTCCAGGGTGGCTTCACAAGTTTGCATTCCCACCAAGAGTGTAAGAGGATTCACCTTTCTCAATATCCTTGCCAACATCTACTGTTTCCTGTGTTTTTCATTTTAGCCATTCTGACAGGTGTGAGGTGGTATCTCACTGTAGTTTTGATTTGTATTTCCCTAAATAATAAATGAAGCTGAGCATCTTTTCATTTGCCTCATAGTCAACTCTATGTCTTCTTTGGAAAAATGTCTATTCATATCTTCTGCCCATTTCATAACTGCCTTGTGTTTTGGATGTTGCGTTTGATAAGTCCTTTATAGATTTTGGATACTAACCCTTTATCAGATATGCCATTTGCAAATATTTTCTCCATTCCATCGACTGCCTTTTAGTTTTGTTGATTGTTTCCTTTGCTGTGCAGAAGCTTTTTATATTATGAAGTCCCAATAGCTCATTTTTGCTTTTGTTTCCTTTGCCTCCAGAGACATGTCTACTAGGAAGTTGTGACAGCCAAGGTCTAAGAGGTTGCTGCCTGTGTTCTCCTCTCAGATTTTGATGGTTTCCTATCTCACATTTAGGTCTTTCATCTATTTTGAATTTATTTTTGTATATTGTGTAAGAAAGTGGTCCAGTTTCATTCTTCTGCATGTTTCTGTCTAGTTTTCCCAACACCATTTGTTGAAGAGACTATCTTTTATCCATTGGATATTCTTTCCTGCTTTGTTAAAGATTAGTTGACCATATAATTATGGGTCCATTTCTGGGCTTTCTATTCTGTTCCATTGATCTATGTTTCTGTTTTTGTGCCAGTGCCATACTGTCTTGATGACTGTAGCCTTGTAGTATATCTTACAGTCCAGAATTGTGATGCCTCTAGCTTTGCTTTTCTTTTTCAGGATTGCTTTGGCTATTCGGTGTCTTTTGTGGTTCCATAAAAATTTTGGGATTGTTTGTGCTAGCTCTGTGAATAATGCTGTTGCTCTTTTTATAGGGATTGCATTAAAAGTGTAGATTGCTTTGGGTAATATAGGCATTTTAACAATGTTTGTTCTTCTAATCCATGGGCATGGAAAGTTTTTCCATTTTTTTATGTCCTGTTCAATTTCTTTCATAAGTGTTCTATAGTTTTTGGAGTGCAGATTTTTTATATCTTTGGTTAGGTTTATTCTTAAGTATCTAATTGTTTTTAGTGCAACTGTAAATGGGGTGGAGTCCTTGATTTCTCTTTCTGTTGTTTCATTATTAGTGTATAAAAATGCAAAAGATTTCTGTACATTCATTGTATATCCTGCAACTTTGCCAAATTCATGTATTAGTTGTAGCAATTTTTTGGTGGAGTATTTCGGGTTTCCTAAATAGATCATCATGTTGTCTGCAAATAATGAAAGTTTGATTTTTTCCTTCCTTATTTGGATGCCTTTTATTTCTTTTTGTTGACTGATTGCTGAGACTAAAACTTCCAGTAGTCTGTGAAATAGTAATGGTGAGAGTGGACTTCCCTGTCTTATTCCTGATTGTAGAGGAAAAGCTCTCAATTTTTCCACATTGAAGATGATATTAGCTGTGTGTCTTTCATATATGGCCTTTACCATGTTGAGGTATCCTCCATCTATACCTACTTTGTTGAGGGTTTTTATCAAGAATGGATGCTGTATTTTGCCAAATGCTTTTCCTGCATCTGTTGAGAGGATCATATGTTTCTTATCCTTCCTTTTATTGTAGTGGTGTATCATGTTGATTGCTTTGCGAATATAGAACCACCTCTGTAGCCCAGGAATAATTCCCACTTGACCGTGGTGAATAATTCTTTTAATGTACTATTGGATTCAATTTGCTTGTATCTTCATTAGAAATTTTGCATCCATTTTCATCAGGGGTATTGGCCTGTAATTCTCCTTTGGTGGGGGGGTCTTTGGTTTTGGAATCAAGGTAATGCTGGCCTCATACAATGAGTTTGGAAGTTTTCCTTCCATTTCTTTCTTTCTTTTTTTTTTTTTTTTTTGGAGCAGTTTGAGAATAATAGGTATTAACTCTTCTTTAAAAGTATGGTAGAATTCCCCTGGGAAGCCATCTGGTCTAGGACTTCTGTTTGTTGGGAAATTTTTGATTACTGCTACAATTTCCTTGCTGGTTATGGGCTTTTCAGGTTTTCTGTTACTTCCTGTTTCAGCTTTAGTAGTTTTTAGGTTTCTAGGAATTTGTTCATTTCCTTTTTTTTTTAAAGATTTTATTTATTTATTTGACAGAGAGAGAGGGAGAACACAAACAGGCAGAAGAGCAGGCAGAGGGAGAGGGAGAAGCAAACTCTCCGCTGAGTGGGGAGCCTGATATGGGGCTCGATCCCAGGACCCCAAGATCATCACCTGAGTGGAAGGCAGATTCCCAACCAACAGAGCCAGCAGGCACCCCAGAATTTGTTCATTTCTTCCAGAGTGCGCAGTTTGTGGGCATATAGTTTTTCATAATATTCTTTTATAGTTGTTTGTATTTCTTTAGTGTGGGTTGTTATCTCTCCTCTTTCACTCGTGATTTTATTTATTTGAGTCCTTTCTCTTTTTGACAAGTGTGGCTAGGTGTTTATTGATTTTATTAATTCTTTCAAAGAGTCAACTCTTAATTTCATTGATCTCTTCTCCTGTTTTTTTTGTTTGATTGTTTTTATATCGTTTATTTTTGTTCTAATCTTTTTTTCCCTTCTTCTGCAGGTTTTATGCTTCGTTTGCTGTTCCTTTTATAGCTCCTTTAGGTGTATGGTTGTGTATTTGAGACTTTTCTTGCTTCTTGAAATAGGCTTGTATTGAAGTACACCTCCCTCTTAGAACTGCTTTTGCTGTATCCCAAAGGTTTTGGACTGTTGTGTTTTCATTTTCATTTGCTTCCATGTATTTTTAAAAATATCTTCTTTAATTTCCTGGTTAACCTATTCATTTTTTTTTTTTTTTGTAGGATGTTCTTTAACCTCCATTTATATGTGACCTTTCCAAATTTTTTCTTGTAGTTATGTTTCATACCATTGTGGTCTGATGATATGCATGGTTTGATCGATTTTCTTGTACTTGTTGAGGGTTAATTTGTGACCTAGTATGTGATCTATTTTTTTTTTAATTTTATTATGTTATGTTAGTCACCATACAATACTTCATTAGTTTTTGATGTACTGATCCACGATCCATTGTTTTCGTATAACACCCAGTGCTCCATGCAATACATGCCCTCCTTAATACATATCACCGGGCTATGTGATCTATTCTTGAGAATGTTCCATGTGTACTTGAATTATGTGTATTCTGCTGCTTTAGGATGAAATGCTCTGAATATATCTGTTAAGTCCATCTGGTCTAGTGTGTCATTCAAAGCCATTATTTCTTTGGTGAGTTTCTGCAGGTGGCTTTGTGTTTATGCTTAGGTTTGGGTGAGGGAAATGGCACCATTCAGCTCCTTTGTTCCAGGGGAACAAATGCTGCCTCTCAGGGTCAAGCTCAGAGAAAAGCGAATAATCACCACCATGTGTTCCCCAAACATTTTTCAGACTACTGTTTTCCTGCAGTCTGCCCCTCGGTTCTTTGCCTGCTTTTCCTCCAGGAGCAGAGCTGTGCCTTGGGGGCTCTATCCCAGCCAAGCAAGCTGACCTTTGAAACTCCAGGCTTTAAGCCCTCTTGGTTGCAGGAACTCAAGAAATTCAGCTCCTTTCAGCCAATGGCTTTGGGGAAATGTTCTCCTTGTGTGTTCCTCTGTGTGCTCCTCTTTCTCTCTTGCCCTTACCATGACCAGGGCTCTTTCTTTTCTGCTGCACCTGCAATAAATTTCTCCCCTAAGTCACGTCTCTTCACTTCCTACCTTCTTCAATGTGGCCTCTTTTCTATATTTAGTTGTTGAGTTTGTTCTGTCAGTCTTCACGTCTATTTCTGTGTGTGTGTGTTTTGGATGGTTTGATAGTTATCTTGTGTTCGTGGGGTTAGACAAGCCTGGTGTCCCCCTACTCCACTTCCATCTTCCTCTACTACCAAGTTTATTATTTTTTGTTCCTATGTACGTTATTATTTTTTAAAAGATTTTATTTATTTGTCAGAGAGAGAGAGAGAGCAAGTGAGCACAAACATGGGGAGCAGCAGGCAGAGGAAGGAGCAGGTAGAGGGAGAAGGAGGCTCCCCATTCAACAAGGAGCCCAATGTGGGACCCGATCCCCAGGACCCTGGGATCATGACCTGAGCTGAAGGCAGCTGCTTAACTGACAGAGCCACCCAGGCATCCCCCTATGTATGTTATTATGATTTTAGAATACCCTCATATCTACAAAAAAGCAGCATTGTCTTGAATGCTTAAAAATTTTAGTAATGTAGGGGCGCCTGGGTGGCTCAGATGGTTAAGCGTCTGCCTTCGGCTCAGGTCATGATCCCAGGGTCCTGGGATCGAGTCCTGCATCGGGCTCCTTGCTCAGCAGGGAGCCTGCTTCTCCCTCTCCCTCTGCTTGTTCTCTCTCTGTCTCTCTCGCAAATGAATAAATAAATTAAAAAAATCTTTAAAAAAAAATTTAGTAATGTAACTACGCATCCAGACAGAGATTGCTTACCTTTTTTGGAGGGTCCAATGGATAGTCACTCTCAGATACTTATAGCTCAAAGGGTTCATTACTGCTGTGTGGCTCCAAAATTAGAGAGCATGGCACAGCGTGTGTGGCAGTTTTTATAACAGATGTTTTTGGGGGCCCCATTCAAAAGATGGTGATTTGTAGATATTAGATATAAAGCACAAAGCAGAATACCCCAGCAATCATTAACATTTTCAATGTCCAAAATGTTCACTTAGGTGTTCGGCATCATTTTTCATTATAGAGGGGTTGAAGAAACAAGTTTTCTTTGATTGCCTGAAAGACAAATTGTAACAAGGAAATGCTTAGCATGTCTCACTCCTTGTTGCTTTTATTTCCTTGCTGATGTGACATATAAATTAGAAACTTCTACTTAGTCTTACACATAGGCACGTTACAGCTAAATTTGCAAAAATTGCTCTTTACCCAAAACCTACCTTACCAGAGATAAGAAAGTAGCCACAGCAGTCATCGTTCCAATTTCTGAAGACTGGGAATTGATCATAACTCAGGAGGGAATTGAAACTGTGCCCCATATGGTTAATAAGTTTGAAACTAGCAGAAAGCTTACAGCTTGTTTTTCAGAGAACTATTTCTCTCTAATCAGCCATCATGTCTTTTCAGACCCTACTAACAAATCCACCCCCGTCTCTGCAGAAGCCTGGACTCAAGATCAAATGATATGATTCCAGCCTATGAATAAGCAAGGCCCTGAATTTCTTTCCTTAGATAAGGATCCTAAGACCCAGTCCAGTTTATACAGCTCTCTGAGCATACCCATAGCCCCACCTTCTTGTCTTAAGATAACCTCCTGACTTCAAGGGTGAATTTTGCCTCCTTCTGATAGTAAGTCTCCACCCCAAATTGAACATGTTATATATGTTACATATATGTCTGCTCAATGCACATGCTACATCTTTCCTCATGAATAGTCATAAATTTCCCCACACTTTTCATCAATATGTGTGCAATCTCAATGCCTATGATCATGAAAAAACAAACAAACAAACAAACAAACAAACAAACAAAAACTTGTTCTTTCCCCATTCCAGGAGGCAGATTTAAGGCCTTATTCATTTGGTTTGTCTCAATTAAACTCTTTACTTGCTGCCTACCTGATGTTTCAGTGACTGACTTTGCTGTACATCATGTAGACAGACTCGAGTTTGGTTATATGAGTATTATAAATATTGCCTACATAGTACTAAGAATCATTACTTGGTAAGTAGGCTCTGGAATTTTGTTGGGGTTTCTTGGCTACCCTTTCTAGGGAATGTGTGATACCATAGCCTGAATTGTTGAGATAGAGGCTTCTGATTGCCAATAATCAGGGCATCATGTATGTAGTGAAAATTTTGGAAATCAAAGTGTAGAAGCACTTGCACTAAATTCTGACCTATCCAATTTTGGCAAATGTCAGTGAGTTTAGGCAACCCCAAAGGAGTATAAGGAACATAATTGGAGACATTTTTACTTGCATGCGAAAAGATCTTGGACTTTTACACATCTTTCAACCTCTTACTTATTACCTGTGCTTCTTTTAAGTCTTTGACTTATAATTTTCATTTTTCCTCCTGGGATTGTATTCACTCAGGAGGAGACATGGAGACTGGTGGGAGAGTGATTTATGTGTTCCACTAACACTTCTCTGCATGTGGCTGAATCTCATTTGGGCCTTATGGGGCAGGGAAATACAAGCATCTGTTCCTGCTATATACTCAGATTTAGAGGTAACACCCAGAGTACACAGAATTTGCCCCCAAAATTTCACTGATTCTGCTTTTTTTGTTTGATTATAGAATCATGTTTTGAGCATCCTTATCTAACAGAGCCATAGAAGTTTGATTTTCTCTGTTTGCCAAAATTTTCCGGCATATTTAGATGGGTGCATATAAAGTTTGATCTTCATTGTGGACAGGGAACCACCAGCTCTCATCTTGCAACTTCTCCAATTCCTCCTCATTTAAAGAGGGAAGAGTATTTATTCATAGCTTGTCTGTAATTCACCACCAATTCACATAAATTACCTTCAAATTCCATTAATTATCTGGTGAGGTCTTCATTCTTCCTCTTACAGAAAGCCATGCTTCTATCAGCATCCTATCCTCATTGCTACAAGTATCAAGAACTGCGAAGATTATAAAATTATTTGTGAGCTAATGATGTAGTCTGCCACTGTTTCTTGGGTGCCTGAAGAAAACATGAGACTTCTGAGTCAGAGACAAAGGGTAGTTCATTATTTGCAGTAATAGCAATTGTCTGAATATCAGCATTTTTATCCTAGAAAACTGAGTCCCACTTTCCATAGGGTGATGCAAATTTGTCACATGACACTACATATAAGGTAGGTTGCATTACAATGGAGGAAACCTCAGTGTGGAAACTTCAGACTTTTATAATGAGCAGGAAGCATCCTTTCTGTTTGTTCTTGAAGGAGACAATATTTTATTGGAAAAAGCATTCCTGTACTTTGCTCCAGAGGGAATCACTCTCTAACTTCCAAACATTCTAAGCAAACTTGCTCTTTACTTCAGAGAGAGATCCTGTCTTTATCTTCCAAAGCAGTTTCCCATTCAAACATCTTCCAAAAGATAGCTTTAAAAAAAAGAACAGTCAGTGTCTTGCTTGCAAAATGTGCAAAAACATATGAGATACATACAAAATTGCCTTCCATCAATATACAAGAGTGAAATTGCTGGAAATATGCCATCTTGAAAATCACTAGATAATAGCAAATTTCTCTCTGATTAAACACTCACCTACAGCGGATGGAATATGCCACTTGTTTAACTGGTCAATACATATTTTCCAACTTCACATATGCTGTTGATCTGATGTGTGTGAAAACATGTTATTTTAATTACCATTTTTGTATTTGATGATGAGATTCATATAGTCAACAGATATATATTAAGCACCTACTATATTCCAGGTACTCTTATAGGAACTTGAAATACATTGGTGAGTACAAAGCAAGGAAAATCATGCACTTTCAAGGATTACATTCTGGTAGGAAAACAATATATATATTAACTAAGTAAATTATATAGTATGTTAGAAGATGACATATGTTATAGAAAAGATACAATAAGGTAATGGGGAGCAGATTAAGATAATATATGTTTTTTGATCATGTGATCTCTTTGTGAATTGCCTGTTCATATTTTTTGCCAAATTTCCTATGGACTGTTTGTTTTTTTATCACTGAATGTATTTTTGTTATTTCATTCATTTTAACTATCAAAGTTTGTAACTTAATCTCATTTTATTCCACTTTGCATATGATGGTTTTTGAAATTTTGCATATTTTAAAATATGCAATATGAAAATGAATAAAATGTGTAGGAATATGAAAACATGTCTATTTTAAAATAATCAAATTTATTAGATTTTTCCTTTAATACCTGTGGTGTTTTTTGTCTTGAAATGAAATCTTATGCATTTTCATAGGAAAAAATATAAATATCAACTTCTATTTTGTATTTTATTTTTTTAATTTTTTAAATTTCTTAAGAATATTTTATTTATTTATTTGACAGAGAGAGAGAGATAGGGAGAGCAGGAACACAAGCAGGGGGAGTGGGAGAGGGAGAAGCAGGCTTTCTGCTGAGCTGGGAGCCCGATGTGGGGCTTGATCCCAGGACCCTGGGATCATGACCTGAGCTGAGGGGAGAAGCTTAATGACTGAGCCACCCAGGCGCCCCTTCTATTTTATATTTTTAAAGTTTTATAAGTGTTACTTTCCAAATTGAAGTATTACCTTTTTTTCCCACTTGGAATGTATTATCTGTGTTAGGGGTTTATTTTTTGGCATATGACAAAAAAATTGTTGCAGCATCATTTATTGAATAAAATGTCTTTTCATCATTCATGTGAAATGTCATATTTATTATGATTCAAGTTTCCTATATGCAAACTTATTTCTAGGGCTTTCCACTGTTTTGTTAGTATATTTGAACTCCCTTTTTCCATCTTTGAACCCCATACACATTACTTTCCAGAGTTGCCAGAGTGATCCTATTCAAATATGAGACAAATTAAGTCGTGCTTATGCTAAAAATACTCAAATGGCTCCCCATCACATTCAGTGTATAAGCCAAATTTCATTCTAGGACCTTAAAGTCTCTAAGCTATCTGTTTCTCCCAGATCCACATCACTTCTCTGAACTCACTTTCTGATATTCTCTACCTTGCTCAATCAGTTTCAGCAATGCTGGTATCCTCAGTATTCCTTGAACATGCCAAGATTACTCCTGGCTGGAGCCTCAACACTTGCTGTTGTTTTATGTGGAATGTTCCTTACCCAGATAGCCACAGGGCCAGTTCTCTAATTGCTTTCAGGTCTTTACTCCAAAGTCATGTTCTCAGTGAGACCTTCTCCGGACTCCCTATTGGTATAATTTCAGCTTTTAACCTGAAGTTCCTATTTTCCATTCCTTGCCTTATTTATTTTTTCTTCTTAACACTTACCACTTTGAAAATACTTTGTATTTTACTTATTGTATCTTGGCTACTATCTGTCTCCCACACTAAAATGTAAGTCTCATGAGGTTAAGATTATTTTATTTATTTCTTTTGTTCATTACTGTATCATCAGTACCTGTCCCTAGAAGACTGCCTGGCAGAGAGCCCACCTAAAATAAGTATTGGGAGGACAAAGATAAAACAAATGAATTCAAAGGCAAATGGGGAGAAAGTAAGGCAAAAGGGGCTAGGCAGTTTCCCATGGATCTAGCTCCAAAACTGTAAAGGCAAATGCCTCCAGGGGACAACTGGGATTTTTATTGGAGTGAAGCAGGCCAACTAGACATATGGCCAAGCTGAGAGAGCATTCAGAATCTAAAATGGGCTGAGCCCTTCCTCACACCCACCTGCTTGTATCCTTGTTGGAATATGGGCTCTAATCCTCAGTTTATTGCTTTTTTTTTTTCAGGCAGGCCAGAATTATGGATTTTTTAATGTGAAATCTCCCACGTCTCAGTAGCTAATTTAAAAATAACAAATGAAAACATCAGGATCAAACAAAACATGATAGCTGGCTGAAATTGGCCAATGGGTGGCCAGCAGGTATTTTGCTAGACTGAATTTTGTGATGTATGAAAGAAAACTAATGCCTGCTATGCTGAGGTGGGCTTGCTTTTTGTATTTCTTGAAGCAAACAGCTTCAGGTTATGTTGGGTGGAAAGAATGAAATGGAATTACCACCTTTTGACTTCTGGAAGCTCTCTGCCTCTCCCTCCCCCTCCTATGCATGGAGTTAGGGAAGGTTGGGCAGTGGGGTCACCTTAAATCTTCTTCGAGGGCAGGGGTATATTTTAGTGAAGTGTGAGGTAGGGAAACCAGAGAGAGGCTTTTGAAGGAAACTTCCACAGCAGGACTGGGGAAAGGCAAGGAGGGAGGAGAAAAAGAGAACACAGACCCAATGTGTCAGGACACAGTATTTCTGAGGGACTTTATTGGGATTATTTCACCCTCTCCCCACAATCCACCACCCCTCTATGTGGCATTATACAGTTGAAGGAGTTAGTTATACAAAGTCACAACTCCCAGCCCAACTGCTCCATGCCATTCATCTCACCTGGAAACAGAACTGCGCAAACTTCCGTGGGCAAGACTGGCCAGGATGTACCTGTGAAGGGTCGGTAGCCACCAGCTTTGTCGGGGTATAGCCTGAATGGGGCTTCTGGAGGCAGCAGACCTCTATTCAATGAAGCATTGGGTGGAGCCACCTGTGGTTTCAGGCAGCTGCTGAGAGAAGCATGGACTGTCAAGTACTCCCCATGTGCTGGAGAGAAACATTAGGCTCAATCCTCTGATGCCCCTCCTCTATAGGGAGGCAAGGCACAGTCCAGTAGGAGAAAGAACAGTGAGGGGACTCCTGTACCTGTGTTCAGCAAGGTTCCTTTTTTTTTTTTGATAAAATACTTTCCAATCCCAAGGTGGCACATCTCTTAAGTCCTGAGCACCCCGCTGAACCATTCCCCACAAGAACCGTTTATCCAGCATAAGGGGAATGAACCAAGAACTTCAGGTCCAAGATTTACTGCACCTGGGTCCTCTGGGAAAAGTGAGGAGGTTGTTCACAGCCCCCTGCTCATGGAGTATCAGGTCAGTGTGTTTAGGCTAAGGCTTGGGGTTCTACTCGGCAGGTGTGGCATGAGCTCCCTGAAGTAAGAAAAGCCTTTTAGGTATAAAGTTGGCTCCTGCTTAACTTTTGAGTCATCCTTGTCAAAATGCCATTTAGGGAACTCAACGTGATACAATACATTAACGAAAGAAAGAACAAGAATCATATGATCCTCTCAATAGATGCAGAAAAAGCATTTGACAAAGTACAGCATCCTTTCTTGATCAAAACTCTTCAGAGTATAGGCATAGAGGGTACATACCTCAATATCATAAAAGCCATCTATGAAAAACCTACAGCGAATATCATTCTCAATGAGGAAAAACTGAGAGCTTTTCCCCTAAGGTCAGTAACGCGGCAGGGATGTCCACTATCACCACTGCTATTCAACATAGTATTGGAAGTCCAATCCATTTGGTTCTTTGACAGCTGTCACATCCTTTCTGCACAGAGCCAGGGAGAACAATGTGGATACTGCCAGAAGTCCAACTTTTTCCTGGGCCTCCCCATCTCTCACGAGCCCCACTCCCCATACCTCCTTTTCTATGTTCTCACTTCCTCTATCAGTCTTTCTCCGTGGAATTCTTTCTTCCTCAGTGTTCCTCCCCTTCTGGCTCCTTACTCATGCATAGACCCTCCTTTTGAGTATCCTTTAGCCCCTCTCCAGATTCCTACCAAATTCTTTCTCCCCCTTGCTCTGGACCTCTTCAAAGCTTCTTTGTCTCCCTTTCTTCTCAAGGTATTGTTTTCCTCTAAGCCCCAAGATCTCACTCTCTCTCTGTTAATTCTCCACCCCCTCCCAGTTGGGTGCCTCTCTCTTAGGTCATCTCTCCTCCAGAGAGCCTCTCCATTTCTGGCTCTGCCCCACCTCTTCCTAAGCAGTCACCTCCCCTTCTCCCTCCCCCCAGAGGCCATCTCTAGTTCCTTCTCCTCCTCCCTCTCTAGACCAGACCAGCTAATTCTTATTCCTTTTTTAGATGACTAATTATGATAGTAGCCTAAGTTTATCCATAGCCTGCATTTACAGCTGTCCCTTCCTTTCATGCTCCATCCACCAAACACACCCAATCTTTTCAACAAGACAAATTCCTTACACAGTATGTCATGTCCATATACAATTGTATTTTTCAGAACAAATAACAGTTATGCTGGTTAAGATTTTGGGTTAAAAGGGATCCTTAAGTTTAAATGCACTGAAAAGTAACATTTTTGTGTGTATCCAAAACATATTTTTGCCTCCACAAATGTGGCAAAGTTTACCCTAACAGTTAGGACTTTTTCACCAAATCATAGACATAGATATGGAAATCATCATCAAACTTGATGAAATACACAGAGGGTTTGGCTTTGACTTGGTGAATGACCTTGCCTGTCCTTTTGGAGCCATCTTCTTTGGTATATTCCACATGTTTACCTATGAGGCCATCTATAACTCCTTCTGGCTCCCTCTCTGCTGGAGGAGACTCACTGGACTCTGGCATGATACGGAGGTCTCCTTCTCTGTAATCATCTAGAAGCTGGTACATGTATAAAACAGGATCCTTCTCATAGGTAATATAAAACCAGGCTTTCATGATAGGTGCTTGGGCTAAGACCATTCCCCTCCATTCATCCTTAGAACCATGCTCACCCTCAAACATATGTTCCACAGCTTTACCAATTATGGTATTTGCAAGGTGCACATCTCTGACTCGAGAAAATGGCACCTTATCAGGAAGGATTTTAAGCTTTAAAATCCTTTCATCTCTGTGAAGTTCCAGTCCATAGACACAGTCAATTCCATCATATTTGACCAGATAAAGAGAGGGATTGATAGGCACCTGATCCAGAACGGTTCCTTTCCACTGGGTGATGGGCTCATCACCTTCCTTCCATCCATGTGAAATTCTGCAGCCCACTATGTTCCTTCGAGGCTGGGATGAAGGTCTGCCCCTCTGTTTCTTTTGACAGGTCTTTTTCTTCCTCATATTTGCAGATCTGATGTGATGATCAACAGTTTCCCTGCTTTGCTGCCCTGCAGCTGCCTTTTTGTGAAGGGTCTTCATACCTGCAGGAGGTGGAAAGAGGCTAGGGAGAAATATTTGGTGTATTATAGTGTGAGCTTTTTTCCCTCTGTATTGCAAATTCCCCGGGCACCACGTACATTCTGCCCAAGTTATTCAGATGTGTCCAGCAGGAATACTGGATATCAAGATGCTATTGCATATTTGCCTTCAGTGCCCTCCCTCCAGGCTTCTTTGGCTGTGCTGCAGGATTAGAGAGGAGGTGGTTGTGGTGGTTATAGTGGTTTGAGGCCCCAGATAGAGGGAGTAGACTCTTTTGCATAATGCCTGATCCTCTGTTGCCATCCTAGAGCCCCCATCCCAAACACAAATATTTACCATTTCTTAGCCCCCACTCCATTACTCCATTTCTACTAATGTTGTCACTCCCCTTGTCTCCTTCCTATTGCCATCTATTCTTCATCCCTTTTGCCTCCCATCCCCATGCCTGGTGTTCATCTCTCCTTCATGTTTCTTCCTGGTCATCCCCATATTCCTGTTGAGCGCCTACAACAAATGTATTTTCATGCCTGGCTACCTTTGTACATCATTCAGGTGCTCTTCAGCTCCCCCCAACACACATACCACAGTTCCCAAATTACCCTTCTTAGTCTCCCTCATCACTCATCGGAGCACCGACCCCAATTTTCCCGCCGGGCACCCACCAACCCCCATCCTCCAGTTTTCTAGTCCAGGGCCCACCTCCCCAAGTCCGGGGATCGCGGCCCTCACGTGCCCAAATGGGACACCTTGCAGCGCTGCCTCCGCTGTGAGCCAGTGGTGAAAGAGGATCAGCAGGCGATGAGCTGAGTGCTTGCACGAGCTGAGACGGGAGGATCCGTAGACGGGAAGCGTGTATTGGAAGGCAGTGAGGAAGGTGAAGCGGATTGATGCGGTGTCCCCAGCACTCGGCTCACGGGCCCTCAGCCTCACTGTTGGCGGCAGCTGCTCTGCCACATCTGGCTCCCACCAGCCTCTGCCGCCGCCGCAGTCTCCTCCCTCTTCCCGTAGCGCAGCTTCCTGCCAGGAGAGAGGCCTCCCCTTCCTGCCAAACACCGCACTCCCCCACCCCATCCCCAAGACTCACACCCACCACTGCCTTGGACCTGGGAGGCTCTCCTTGGCTCCCAGCTCCGCCCCTTTCCAAAGTAGGGAGCCTCTGGGCCCACAATCCCCCGCCCCCGGCGCCCCCTCTTCAGTTCAGGGCCCCCAGTCTTCTCACCACAGCCCCCACCTCAGTGCCCTTGCCCCATCTGCTTTCCATCCTCCAAGAATCTGCCCTTTCTTTTCCCCGTGCCCTTCTGGAGTTATTCTTTATATACCGAAACCTGCCTTTCCTGTCATTAAAAAGGATTTGAAGTAGGACGAGAGAAACGCGCCTCAATCTGCCATCCTGACCCAATATTTATATAATTTTTAGTATCTGGTCATTACCAGACTTTACATCTTGAGGATATTTTTCTTTTTTCCTCTCTTTTTAAATTCTTCCACTGATTACAAAAGAATTGCATGCACAGTGTGGAAATCGTGTAAAATTCAGAGAATTCATTTGAATAAAACAATCCACCTTAAATCCACTTCTCATTCTCCAAGTTTTGCAGCAAAATATTAGCACTCTTTATTTCCTTCATCTTTTTTCTAATCTCTTAGAAATCTGGGGGGCGCCTGGGTGGCTCAGTCGTTAAGCGTCTGCCTTCTGCTCAGGTCATGGTCCCCGGGTCCTGGGATCCAGCCCCGTGTAGGGCTCTCTGCTCAGCAGGAAGCCTGCTTCTCCCTCTCCCACCCCCCCGCTTGTGTTCCCTCTCTTGCTGTGTTTTTCTCTGTCAAATAAATAAATTAAATCTTTAAAAAAAAAAAAACTTTTTTAAAAAAGAAAGAAATCTGGGATCAGTTTGCAAAGTGTACCAGCATGTACAAGAGATTGATTTGCTCTGGATCCTCCTCAGCATTTGGTATTGTCACGATTTTATTTTTTATTAGCCACACTCATTGGTGTACACTAACCAGTTGCATTGTGGTCTTAATTTGTATCTCCTTAATGATTAATGATGCTGAACATCTTTTCATAAACATATTTGTCATCTGTATATTTTCTTTGTTAAAGTGTCTTTTCTGAATATTTGCCTTTAAAAAAAACCTGGGTCCATGTTTTCTTATTCTAGAGTTTTGAGGGTTTCATCTATGTGATTTGTAAATATTTTTCTCCCTTTCTGTGGCTTGTACTTTTAGACCTTTAACTGTATTCTTCACAAAGCAGAAGTTTTTAATTGTGATGAAGTGCCATTATTTTTTTTATTTTATGGATTCTGCTGTGGGTTCTATGTCTAAAGCTCTTTGCCAAACCAATGTAGATTTTCTCTAGTGCTTTCTTCTGTAAATTTTAGAATTTTACACTTTACATTTAGGTCTATGGCCCATTTTGAATTAACTTTTGTTTAAGGTATGAGGTTGTATTGAAATTCGTTTCTCTGCAAATAGTTGTCTAGTTTTCTGATACTATTTGCTAAAAAGTCTATCCTTTCTTCTTTGAATTGCCTTTGCCCTTTTGTCCAAAATCAGTTGACTACATTTGTGTACATCTATTTTGGCCCTTTCTATGTTGTTCCACTGAACAAGTGGTCTATCTTTTCACCAAAACCCTCTTTTTTTCCCCAGCTTTATTGATACATGGTTGACAAAAACATGATACATATTTGGGTTGTATAACATGATTTTTAAAAGGCATGCAATGTGGTATTTTAATATATGTATATTTTGTGAAAGAATTACTGCAATCAAGTCAATTAACACATTCATCATCTCACATAAATCCCCCCCCCCTTTTTTTGTAATAACCGACTCTCTCAATTACAGAGCTTTAGAATAAGTCTAGAAATTGATAGTGTGACTTTTCCAATGTTATTCTCTTCTCTGCTCCTTTAATATACTTGTTTGGCTCTTCTATTTTACCCTGACTTTATGTACATATTTTAGAATGAGCTTGTTGATATCTACAAAACTCTTGATGGATTTTGTTCAGTCTCTAGATCAGACTGGGAAGAACTGATGTCCCAACACTATTAGTATTCTAACTAATCATCAAGTTATATCTCTCCATTTACTTAGGCTTTTGATTTCTTTCATCAGTGTTTTATATTTTTCTGCACACAGATCCTGCACATATTTTATTAGATTTATTCTTAAGTACCACATTTTTGGTGCTAATATGAATGTAATTTTTAATAATCTTATATTCAATTGTTTAGTATTAGTATATAGAAATGTCACCAGCTGTTGTATATTGGCTCTATACCCTGCAAAATTGTTGAACTCATTTATTAGCTTTAGGAGGTTTTTTTTGCAGATACTGTGGGATTTTCTACATAGACAATCATATGGTCTGTAAACAGAGAGGGATTTTTTTTTTGAGAGTTTTATTTTTTACTTACAAATATGTAGGCCTTTTTGAGGAGTCTTCTATAATCAATTTCCCTTTTTTCTCTTTTGATTTTATTGCTATTATTTATGTGAGTATAAAACACCTTAAACGGAGACTTAATAAAATTATGAGTTTTAAGATAGCATTTTATGAAACGTACATTATATACATGAGAATCATGGGATTGGACAGAATTTCAGAGGTCAAATTGTCAAGCCGCACTTCTGCCTGTGTTGTTACCTCCATTTTTAGCCACTTTCTAGCTATGTTCAGTTACAGTTGGAGCTGATGACAATGGATAAGTTGGAACTTTTCCTTCCTTCAGGGCAAAACCACCTGACTTAGGAGGTACAAGGTCCCCATTGAGGCCCAACCTACCCCTGTTTACCATAAGAATTTGACCTCTCTTGGGCTATTTCCTCTTACCACTGTCACTTAGCAGAACTGCCATGAGACAAAGTTATAGGATCCAGCTGTCATTCCAGGACCTGCTGCAAGAAGCAAGGCAATAAAGTGGGGAATACAAGAGCTGTCATGCAGCACCTCTTGCCCCAGATTTCTCTCTGCTTTTCTTCACATCATCATCATTTTCCTCATCTCTGCCATCATTAGTGTCTTTATTTCTTATCCCAACTTCTCTCTCTCTTTGCACTTTAGATTTTTCTTTCCTTTTTTCCTCCCTCCCATTAACCTGGCTTGTATTTCCAGTATGATGCTGAAATGTGGTGGTGAGAGAGGTCATTCTTACTATTTTTAAATATTCAGTCTTTCATGATTAAATATGATGTTATAGATTATTTATGGATGTCTTTTATCATGTTAAGGAAGTGCCATTCTATTTGTTGTTTGCTGAAAGGTTTTATTGCAAATATATGTTGAATTTTGTCAAATGCTTTTCCTCCATTAATTGAGATACTAATACACTTTTTATTTCCTTGGTTGTAAGGAGAATTGATTTCATTGATTCTTATAACAGCTTTATTGAGATATAATACATATACTATAAAATTCACCTTTTAAAATTATGTAATTCAGTGGCTTTAGTATTTAAAGGATTGGGCAACCATAACCACACTTAGTTTAAGAAAATTTCCATTACCCCAGAAAGAAACTTTGCACCCATTTGCAGTCACTGACCATTTCTCAGCAGAACCCAAAGGAATAGGCAACCACAAATTTACTTTCTCTCTCTATAGATTTGTCTATTATAGTCATTTTATATAGATGAATCATAAAATATGTGATATTTTGTGTCTGGCTTCCTTCACTTAGCAAAATGTTTTTCAAGGCTCATCCATTTTGTAGCATGTATCACTAATTTTATTTCCAAAGAAACATCCATTCTACAGATATACCATATTATTTACTTATTCATCAGTTGATGGACTCTTGGGTTGTCTCTACTTTTTGGCTATTGTGAATAGCATTGTTATGAACATTCACATACAAGTATTTATGTAGACACAATGTTTTCATTTCTCTTGAGTATACATCTAGGAAAGTCATATAGTAACCTAGTGTTTAACATTTTATTTTTTTTAATTTTTATTTTTGTAGTTTTTAATTTTATTATGTTATGTTAGTCACCATACAATACATCATTAGTTTTTGATGTAGTGATCCACGATCCATTGTATTCGTATAACACCCAGTGCTCCATGTAGTACGTGCCCTCCTTAATACCCATCACTGGGCTAACCAATCCCCCCTCCCCCCTCCCCTCTAAAACCCTGTTTGTTTCTCAGGTCCATAGTCTCTCATGGTTCATCTCTCCCTCCAATTCCCACCCCCATTTTTCCCTTCCTTCTCCTAATGTCCTCCATGTTATCCCTTATGTTCCACAAATAAGTGTTACCATATGATAATTGACTTTCTCTGCTTAACTTATTTCACTTAGCATAATCTCCTCCAGTCCCAACCATGTTGATGTAAAAGTTGGGTATTCATCTTTTCTGATGGCTGAGTAATATTCCATTTTTTTATGGACCACATCTTCTTTATCCATTCATCTGTTGAAGGGCATCTCAGCTATTTCCACAGTTTGGCTATTGCGGATATTGCTGCTATGAACATTGGGGTGCATATGGCCCTTCTTTTCACTACATTTGTGTCTTTGGGGTCAATACCCAGGAGTGCAATTGCTGGGTCATAGGGTAGCTCTATTTTTAAATTTTTGAGGAACCTCCACACTGTTTTCCAAAGTGGCTCTACCAACTTGCATTCCCACCAACAGTGTAAGAGGGTTCCCCTTTCTCCACAACCTCTCCAACATTTGTTGTTTCTTTCCCTGTCCATTTTTGCCATTCTAACTGGTGTAAGGTGGTATCTCAGTGTGGTTTTGATTTGGATTTCCCTGATGGCTAATGATGATGAACATTTTTTCATGTGTCAGTTAGCCATTTGTATGTCTTCTTCAGAGAAGTGTCTGTTCATCTCTTCTGCCCACTTTTTGACTTGATTATTTGTTTTTTGGGTGTTGAGTTTGAGAAGTTCTTCATAGATCTTGGATACCAGCCCTTTATCTGTAGTGTCATTTGCAAATATCTTCTCCCATTCTGTGGGTTGCCTCTTTGTTTTGTTGACTGTTTCCTTTGCTGTGCAGAAGCTTTTGATCTTGATGAAGTCCCAAAAGTTCATTTTTGCTTTTGTCTCACTAGCTTTTGGAGATGTATCTTGAAAGAAGTTGCTGTGGCCGATGTCAAAGAGGTTACTGCCTATGTTCTCCTCGAGGATTTTGATGGAATCCTGTCTCACATTGAGGTCTTTCATCCACTTTTTCTGATTCCATACAAATTTTAGGATTGTTTGTTCCAGCACTTTGAAAAATGTCATTGGAATTTTGATCGGGATGGCATTGAAGGTAGAGATTGCTCTGGGTAGCATAGACATTTTAACAATGTTTATTCTTCCGATCCATGAGCATGGAATATTTTTCCATCTTTTTGTGTCTTCTTCCATTTCTTTCATGAGTGTTTTGTAGTTCCTAGAGTATAGATCCTTTACCTCTTTGGTTGGGTTTATTCCGAGGTATCTTATGGTTTTTGGTGCTATTGTAAATGGAATCGTTTCTTTAATTTCTCTTTCTACAGTTGCGTTGTTAGTGTATAAAAAAGCAACTGATTTTTGTGTATTGATTTTGTATCCTGCCACATTACTGAATTGCTGGATGAGTTCTAGTAATTTGGGGGTGGAGTCTTTTGGGTTTTCCACATAAAGTATCATGTCGTCTGTGACAAGACAGAGTTTAACTTCTTTGCCAATGTGAATACCTTTTATTTCTTTTTGTTGTCTGATTGTTGTTGCTAGGACTTCTAGTACTATGTTGAACAACAGTGGTGAGAGTGGGCACCCTTGATGTGTTCCTGATCTTAAGGGAAAGGCTCTCAGCTTTTCCCCATTGAGGATGATATTTGCTGTGGGTTTTTCATAGATGGATTTTATGAGCTTGAGGAATGTTCCCTCTATCCCTATACTCTGGAGAGTTTTAATCAGGAAAGGATGTTGTATTTTGTCAAATGCTTTTTCTGCATCAACTGAGAGGACCATACGGTTCTTCTCCCTCCTCTTATTAATGTGTTCTATCACGTTGATTGATTTGCCAATGTTGAACCACCCTTGCATCCCGGGGATAAATCCCACTTGGTCGTGGTGGATGATCCTTTTAAAGAACTGTTGGATCCTATTAGCTAGGATTTTGTTGAGGATTTTGGAATCCATATTCATCAGGGATATTGGTCTGAAATTCTCCTTTTTGATGGGGTCTTGCCTGGTTTGGGGATTAAGGTAATGCTGGCCTCATAGAATGAGTTTGGAAGTTTTCCTTCTGTTTCTATTTTTTGAAACAGCTTCAGGAGAATAGGTATTATTTCTTCTTTGAATGTGTGGTAGAATTCCCCAGGGAATCCATCAGGCCCTGGATTCTTGTTTTTTGGGAGGTTTTTGATCACTGCTTCAATCTCGTTACTGGTTATTGGCCTATTCAGGTTGTCAATTTCTTCCTGTTTCAGTCTTGGCAGCTTATAGGTTTCCAGGAAGGCCTCCATTTCATCCAGATTGCTCAGTTTATTGGCATAGAGTTGTTGATAATAATTTCTAATAATTGTTTCTATTTCCTTGGTGTTGGTCGTGATCTCTCCCTTTTCATTCATAATTTTATTAATTTGGGTCCTTTTTTTTTTTGGATAAGTCTGGCCAGTGGTTTATCAATCTTATTAATTCTTTCAAAGAACCAACTTCTAGTTTCATTGATCTGATCTACTGTGTTTCTGGTTTCTAATTCATTGATTTCTGCTCTAATTTTAATTATTTCTCTTCTAATGCGTGGCTTAGGCGTCGTTTGTTGCTTTTTTTTAGTTCTTTAAGGTGTAGAGTTAGTTGGTGAATTCGGGATTTTTCTATTTTTTTGAGTGAGGCTTGGATGGCTATGTATTTCCCCCTTAGGACCGCCTTTGCAGTATCCCATAGGTTTTGGACCGATGTGTTTTCATTCTCATTGATTTCCATGAGTTGTTTAAGTTCTTCTTTGATTTCTTGGTTGGCCCAAACATTCTTGAGCAGAGTGGTCTTTAACTTCCAAGTGTTTGAATTTCTGCCCAATTTTTTCTTGTGATTGAGTTCCAGTTTTAGAGCATTATGGTCTGAGAATATGCAGGGAATAATCTCAATCTTTTGGTATCGGTTGAGACCTGATTTGTGACCCAGTATATGGTCTATTCTGGAGAAAGTTCCATGTGCACTCGAGAAGAATGAGTATTCTGTTGTTTTAGGGTGGAATGTTCTGTAAATATCTTTGAGGTCCATCTGGTCCAGTGTATCATTCAAAGCTCTTGTTTCCTTGTTGATTTTCTGCTTAGATGATCTGTCCATTGCTGAGAGTGGAGTATTGAGGTCTCCTACAATTAACGTATTGTTCTCAATATGACTCTTTGTTTTGGTTAACAGTTGGCTTATGTAGATGGCTGTTCCCATGTTGGGGGCATAGATATTTACAATTGTTAGATCTTCTTGTTGGATAGACCCTTTAAGAATGATATAGTGTCCTTCTGTGTCTCTTATTACAGACTTTAGTTTAAATTCTAATTTGTCTGATATAAGAATTGCCACCCCAGCTTTCTTTTGAGGTCCGTTAGCATGGAAGATAGATCTCGATCCCTTCACTTTCAGTCTGGATGGATCTTTAGGTTCAAAATGAGTCTCTTGTAGACAGCATATGGATGGGTCCTATCTTTTTATCCAATCTGCAACCCTGTGCCATTTTATGGGAGCGTTTAGGCCATTCACGTTGAGAGTGATTATTGAAATATATCAATTAATTGTCATCATGTTGCCTGTGAAGATGTTGTTTTTATAGATTGCCCCTGTAAATTTCTGTTGTAGATCACTCATGGGGTCTTTCTCCTTTTATAGAACCCTCCTTAATATTTCTTGCAGGGCCGGCTTAGTGGTCACATATTCTTTTACCGTCTGCTGGTCGTGGAAGCTCTGCATCTCTCCATCCATTCTAAATGAAAGCCTTGCCAGATAAAGTATTCTTGGCTGCATGTTCTTCTCATTTAGTACCCTGAATATGTCTTGCCAGGCCTTTCTGGCTTGCCAGGTCTCTGTGGATAGGTCTGACGTTATTCTGATGTTCCTCCCTCTGTACGTAAGGACTCTCTTCCTCCTAACTGCCCTTAAGATGGTTTCCTTCGTTCTAAGATTTGCAAGTTTTACTATTACATGCCGGGGTGTTGGCCTGTTTTTCTTGATCTTAGGGGGGTCCTCTCTGCCTCTAGGACTTGAATGTGTGTTTCATTCTCCAGATTAGGGAATTTCTCAGCTACAATTTGTTCAAATACATCTCTAGTCCTCTCTCTCTCTCCATTCCCTCTGGGATTCCAATGATTCTGACATTGGAACGCCTCATGGTGTCACTTATTTCTCTGATTCTATTTTCATGGATTCTGAGTTGTTTTTCCCTGGCCTCCTCTTTTCCCTTTTTATCTATTATACTGTCTTCCAGATCGCTTATTCTCTGTTCTGTCTCAGTTACCCTAGCTGTTAGATTATCTAGATTGGATTGGATCTCATCGATAGCATTTTTCAGTTCTGCCAATTCCCCTTTTATTTCTGCCCTTAGGGACTCTATGTTGCCATTAATTGATTTCTCCATTCTAGCCATTGTCTTCACAATTGCTAGCCTGAATTCCATCTCTGACATCTTGGTTATATCTGCATCCATTTGTAAATCTGCAGCATAAGTCATAATCTCTGAGTCTTTTCTGTTTTGGGGGCTCCTCCCTCTAGTCATTCTGTTGATGGGTGTTTGAGGGAATGTTTAGAGTCCAAATTATTGACCAGAACCCAAGCAAGATGCACCTGTTTTCTTGGGACCTTAGGGTTGCTGGCCTCTTGTTTTCCCAGCCTGTCTTCTGCGGGAGGGTCCTGCCGCGCTGTTACTCAGGCAACCCTGTTTGGGCGGAGTTGTCCTGCGCCCCTGTGGTGGGGGTTGGGCTCAGTGGGAATCAGTCTTTGCGGCTTTTGTTCTCTGGTGCCTTTCCCTGGTGGCTGTCCGTGTCTCTTCTGCGAGGCAGAGAAGAAGATACCGTTTCCAACCCTCTGCCTTAGAGCAGAGAGACTGCAGTCTGTTCTTCAGTGAGCTCTCCAGGCCACACTGTCTCCATTTCTGTCTGTGCTGCTATAAACTGCAGCGTCCTCGTTTGTGCGCCCCTCCGCAGTGCCCCCCAGTCCTGCCTCCAGGTCAGGGCACCTGTCTGCCCTTTGTGCTTCTAAAACCACCAGCCGCTCCCAGTTCGCGCGCAGGCGCGAGACTCCGCCGCTTGGGGTCTTGTCCCGGGGACTGCAGCTCACGTGGGCGCGACTCCGCCCCTCGGGGTTTCCACCCCGGAGGTTGCAGTTCACTGGCGGGACCCTGGCGCACCGGGTTTCCATCTGGGAGGCTGCAGTTCGCGTGCACGCGACCGTCGCTCTGGTTTCTGTCCAGGGGGCCTGCGGTTCCCGTGCGCGTGACCCTGTCGGTCTGGTTTTCCACCCCGGGGGCTGCCCTAAAGTCCTTTCCCGATGCTTCCAGTCTGCGAGTCTGTGCCCGTCCGCAGCGCGCGAGGCTGTCACTCACCGGCGGTGTAGGATCCCCCCAGCCAGGCACCCTACCGCTGCCGTTTATCCTCCGATATCTGCCCACAGGATCACGGCTCTCCACTTCGTACCTCAAAACCAACCGCCTGCGATATTCTGTTTGTAGAGATCCAGATCTTCTTACATCTCAGGCTGGTTTCGTCTGTGCTCAGAGTGGTCTGGTAGTTATCCAGCTCAGTTCCAGGGACCAGTTGAAATAGGGTCCCCTACTCCTCCGCCATCTTTCCCCCCTCCCCTAGTGTTTTACATTTTAAGGAACTGCCAGACTGTTTTCTAAAGAGGCTGAACTATTTTTCGTTCCCATCAGGAGTGTGTGAGGGTTCCAATTTCTCTACATCTTCACTAAAACTTGTCATTATTTAGCCTTTTTATTATAGCCATCCTCATAGATATAAAGTAGCATCTTATTGTGGTTTTGATTTGCATTTCCTTAATGACTAATGATGTTGAGTATCTTTTCCTGCACTTAATGACTATTTGTATATCATCTTTGGAGAAATGTCTATTCAGATAATATGCTCATTTTTAGTTATGTTTTCCTTTCTTTTTTTGCCATAAGATTTTTAATGTTCTCAACCTGAGAACCAATTGAGAAAAAGGCACTGATGTTGTCATACTTCTCTCATGTTGAAAAAGGTCATTCTTGTGAGCAATGAATTAGATCCTGCTTGATGTTGTGGTTTTACTGGTTTTAGCTCTAACTGTTCACCAACTTCTTGTAAACCACCTTTGAGATTTTTGCAGCTCTTCCTGAAGTAATTCACTTTTAAATGACAGGAAAAAATAATCAAAGGATCTCAAAGAAGTCATGTTCTTCTTCAGGCAAGTTAGAATTTGTCAGGATTTTGATTAAATAGCCAAAGTCATAATCACTGTGAAATGATAACCATTTGACTCCTTTGCACAGGACCACTCCCAATGTCATAAGAAGTTCTGCAAAGTACTGGGTCTCAATTCCTTCCTCCTCATGTTTTTTTAAACTGGATGCCAGATATTGTTAGTAGCTCTATAGAGTTCTGGGCATACATGTCCTCTGGCAAATTAAATTTAAAATGAAACTGCCAAGTTGAAGTTCTTGGAGGATATTCTTTTTGCTCATTCATAAATGTCAGTCCCAGTTGAATTATCTTTAACAAGTCTACATTGCATCACAATATTTGGTATTGATAGCTGGTATTGCTCCTGAATTCTCCAATAGGTCTTGCAACCACACCTGGAAACTCTGTGTCCATAGCAACGTAATTATATTTTCAAATAATTGGATGAATTTTCTTCATCTCTTCATCCAGTTGGCAAGCCCAAACTACACAAATTCTTTGGCTATGATCTACAGGTGCTGCTGGCACAGTGAGGGCACAAGGAATCTAGATGCCAAGCATCAAAATGTTATACTCGATTGAAGATTTGTTTCATAAAATACTTTATCCTTTATTTTTGTAGTTGTGTCGCTGAACTAGTACTCCTCCTCCTTGCTATAGAGATAGCAACCAGTTGTGGTGGTGGTGGCAGTAGCAGCAGCAGCAGCGGGTGCCCCATAAACACCTCATGCCCAGCAAGGGGGAAAGGGGAGCCAAAACTGTGCCCCACCCTGATGCGCTGTCATTTCTTGCACCTATATTTTTCTTTTTCTTATTGGGTTGCAAGTATTCTATAAATTCTCTATAAATCCCTTATCAGATACATGATTTACAAATGTTCCCTCTTTTTTTTTTTCTTTCTTGATAGGATATTTTGAAGCACAAAATTTTTAAATTCTGAGGAATTTTTTTTAAAGATTTTATTTATTTGAGAGGGAGAGAGCATGAGCAGGGTGGGGGGTGGGCAGAGAGAGAAGGAGAAGCAGACTCCCTACTGAGCATGGAGCCCACCATGGGACTAAATCCCAGGACCCTGGTATCATGACCTGAGCAGAAGGCAGACACTTTAACCAACTGAGACACCCAGGCACCCAAATTCTGAGGAATTCTAATCTTTTTTCTTTTGGTGCTTGTGCTTTTTTGAAATGAGTTTTCTCTAACTTAATTCACTAGAGAAAAATGGAAGCCCTAAAACAAAATCCCCCTCCCTCTGGTGAAACTCAGTTATGTCTCTTGACCCTGAAAGTAAAGGCCTTATGAACAAGAGGTCATGTAGTGCCTAGGTTCTGGCACTTCAGGGAGTGTCTGTGGTGTGTGCTGTGAACTCTGCTGTTGTGTTTTGGCTTGTATCCATCAGGCCAATAGTTTGCATACATATTCTTGCTTACTGTGGGTAGTATTTGGTTCCTGGCCTGAATGTGGAAACTTTTATCCAGGTGGGTTCTGGTTTTCCTGTGTAATGAAACTTGACACCAGCTCCACTGGAACTGAGGTCTGGAGAACTCTGGTTGGTTGACGTGGTGTGGGCAGGGTTTTGTCCTGGTCTTCTGGAGCAGGAGCCCTTTGCTTTGGGACTGAGGTAAGCTAGACTGAAAAGGGTAGGCCCACCAGAGTGCAAGGGGCTGTGACTTAGTGTATGCAATTTAGGCAGTCATTGTAGGTACTGTTGGGCTTCGTGCTTCCCACGAGTGGCTCTGTGTTTATCCTGGGGGGTGAGGGAAGACATTGGTGTCAGCCAGCTCCTTTTCTTTTTTCACACTATATGGACCTTTTTTATTATACTGCAACATAATTTGAAACTAAAGATAATTTTCCTTGCTAACACTGGAGCAAGTTTGTTTAGCTTTTACAGAGATCTGAGTTCTTTTCTCTTAAGATTCTAAAACAAGAGCCTCTGAAAGAGTTTTAAATAAATACCCCAACACATTTATACATTAGAACACTAGTCACACTAATCTGTACTATAGACCATAGGCTGACAAACTTACTTTGTAAGGGGTTGGATGGTAAATATTTTAGGCATTGCAGGGTACAGTCTCTGAAACAACTACTCAACTGTCACTGTTGCACAAAAGCAACCATAAACCATGAATAAAAAAGTAAGTATAACTGTGTTCCAATAAAACTTCATTTATTTATGGACACAGAATCTCATATTAATTTTCATGTGTTTTGAAATTTTCTTTTTAATGACTTAAAATTGTAAACACAATTCTTAGCACATAGGCCATGAAAAGCAGGCATTGGGAAAAAAGGGGAGGAAAAGATGGTGGGGGAGTAGGGGACCCTATTCCAACCGGTCCCCTGAATTGAGCTGGATATCTACCAGACCACTCGGAACACCCACAAAATCAGCCAAGTAAGAATCAGTAAGAAGATATATCTGGATCTCTACAACCAGAATATCCCAGGTGGTTGATTTTTGGGGCTTTTGTTCTCTGGTGCCTTTCCCTGGTGGCTTTCCACATCTCTTCCGCGAGTCAGAGCAGAAGAGACCGTTTCCAACCCTCTGCCTCAGAGCAGAGAGACTGCAGTCTGTTCTTCAGTGAGCCCTCCAGGCCACACCATATCCGTTTCTGTCGGTGCTGTTTTAAACTGCAGCGTCCTGGGTTGTGCGCCCCTCCACAGTGCTCACAGTCCTGCCTCCAGGTCGGGGCGCATCTCTGCCCTTTGTGCTTCTAAAACCGGAGCCGCTCCCAGTTCGCGCGGGACTCCACCGCTTCGGTTTCCGACTCGGGAGCCGCAGTTCGCGTGCGCGCGACCCCGGCTCTCCGAGTTTCCACCCCGGGACCTGCAGTTCACCGGCGAGACCCTGGCGCTCTGGGTTTCCGCCCCGGCGGGTGCAGTACGCGTGTGCGCGACTCCGCCTGTCCGGGTTTCCGTCTGGGGGCTGCAGTTCGTGTGCGCGCAACCCCACCGCTCTGGGTTTCAGTTCTGGGGGCTGCCCTAAAGTCCTTTCTCTGACGCTGCTGGTCTTCCAGTCTGTGCCCCTCCACAGCACGTGAGGCTGTTACTCACCGGCGGTGTAGGATCCCCACGGTCAGGCACCCTCCCGCTGCCGTTTATCTTCCAATATCTGCCCACAGAATCACGGCTCTCCAATTCGTACCTCAAAACCAACCACCTGCGATATTCTGTTTGTAGAGATCCAGATCTTCTTACATCTCAGGCTAGTTTCGTGGGTGCTCAGAGTGGTCTGGTAGATATCCAGCTCAATTCCGGGGACCAGTGAAATAGGGTCCCCTACTCCTCCGCCATCTTTCCCCCCTCTCACTTTTGTATAGATTCTTTGGGATTTTCCATGTAAACAGCCATGTTATCTCTGAATAAATTTAATTTTACTTATTTCCTTCAAATGTTTATGTCTTTTATTTATTTTTCTTGCCTAATTGCATTATATAAGAAATCCAGTACAATGCTGAATGGAAATAGTGATGGGGACATGCTTACTCTATTTCTGATCTGGGGGGAAATTTTTCACTCCTTCCCCATTATGGACATATTTATTTTAGTAGGGTTTTTTAGATTTACTTTATCAAGTTGAGAATGTTATCTTCTATTTTTAGTTTGTCAACAATTTGTAGTATTTATATTTATTGAGATTAAAACTGTATTCTACTATGGTAAATTAAATTATTTGACTTTTGAATGTTAACTCACTCTTGGTATTTTGGGGATAAACTATCTTCATTTTAAGTGTTGGTGAGTTCAATTTGTTAATATTTTTAAATAGCTGAATCTATGTTAATGAAAAATTTTTGTAGTTTTCTTTTAATGTTTTTGTTTGCTTATGGTATCATGGTAAAGCTGGCCTCAAGTGGGTTTTTCAATCAATTTTCTAGACCATTGTATAGACTGGTACCTTATAAATGTGGTAAACATGGGGCTCCTGGGTGGCTCAGTTGGTTAGGTGTCTGCCTTCCACTTGGGTTATGATCCCAGGGTTCTGGGATAGAGTCACACCTTGGGGTCCCTGCTCGATGGGGAGTCTGCTTATCCCTCTGCTCCTTCCCCTTGCCTGTGCTCTCTGTCTCTCTCACTGGCTCACACTCTCTTAAATAAATAAAATAAAAAATTTTTAAATCTTAAAATAAAAAAAAAATTAAAAATGTGGTAAGCTTGCCAGGGAAACCATTTGTTGCTATTTTCTTTGTGGGAGAGTTGTTGATTATAAATTAAATTACTTCAGTAGGAACAGATCTATTTGTTTTCTATTTATTCTTGAGTCAGTTTTGGTACTTGTATTAGCTTTGTATTGCTGCATAACACATTATCACAAATTAACGGCTTACAATAAGACACATGTAATATCTCATAAAATCCACGGTGTTAGGCTCTTTTCTCTTTTGTCACCTTAGTGCTTGGCTGAGGAAGAATGTTCTTGCAAATTCATTTAGAATTTGGCAGAACTAATATTCTTTAGGCTCTATGACTAAGAGTTTTTGTTTTTACTGGGTGTCAGCTGGAAGTAACCCTAGATCCTAAAGCCTTCTTGTAGTTCTCTGCTGTAGTGTCTTGTCTTTTGGTAATAGCCATTCAAAGATCTGTGAGAGATCTCATTGTGGTCTTGATTTGCATTTCCCAGATGATTAGAAATGTTGAGCACCCTTTCATATATCTGTTGGCCATTCATATATCTTCTTTAGGGAAATGTCTGTCCGGATAATTTGCCTATTTTTTTTTTTAATCCAGATATTTACATTTTATGCTAAGGAGTTGAGTTCCTTAAATACTTTTAATATAAGCCACTTACCAGATGTATTGTTTGCGAATGTTTTCTCTCATTCTTTAGGTTGTCTCTTAACTCTGCTGATTGTTTTCTTTATTTTGTAGAAGCATTTTAGTTTTATAAAATCACAGTTACCTACTTTTGCTTCTGTTGTCTGTGCTTTTGATGGCATATCCAAAAAATCATTGCTTAAACCAATGTCAATAAGCTTTTCCTTATTTATTTATTTTTTTGCTGAAGTTTTATGGGTTGAATAATTATGCTTTAGGCTTGAAATTGGTTGATTTTTTAATATAATTTGAGATTAGTGTCAAGTTTTATTATTCTGTAGGTGGATATCTGCTTTTCCTAACAGCATTTATTCAAGAGACTACCATTTCCTCATTGTGTGCTCTTAGAACTGTTGTTAAATATCACTTTTCATAAATAACTTTTTTTTAAAATTCTGGGCTTTATATTCAGTTCAATTGGTTTATATGTCTGTTGTTATGTCAGGGGCATACTGATATGTTTACTGTAGCTTTGTAATATATTTTGAAATCAATAAGTTTGATGCCTCCAGCTCTGTTCTTCCATCACATAGCTATAGCTATACAGGGTATTTTGTTGTTCCAAATAAATTTTAGGATTTTTAAAAAATTTCTGTGAAAAATCAACATCAGAATTTTGGTAAACATTGCATCAAGTCTGTAGATAGCCTTGTGTAGTATGGACTTTCTAACAATATTAAATCTTCTGATGCATGAACACATTAAATCTTTACATTTATTTGTATCATCTTCACTTTCTTTTTTTAAATTTCATTTAAATTCAATTAGCCAATTTACAGTACATCATTAGTTTCTACATTAGATGTAGTATTCAGAAATTTCTCAGTTTCTTATAACATCCAGTGCTCATCACATGACATGCCCTCCTTAATGCCCATCACCCAAATACCCCCTCCTCCCAACCACCTCCCCTCTAGCAACCCTCATTTTGTTTCCTATAGTTAAGAATCTCCCATGGTTTTTTGCCAACTTTGATGACTTCCCATTCTGTTTTCCATTCATTCCCCTATGATCCTCTGCCCTGTTTCTTATGTTCCACATATGAGTGAAACCATATGATAATTGTCTTTCTCTGCTTGGCTTATTTTGCTCAGCATAATAACCTCCAGTTCCATCCACATCAATGTAAATGCAGTGTATTCATCCTTTCTGGGGGCTGAGTAATATCCCATTGTATATATATATACCACATCTTCCTTATCCATTCATCTATTGATGGACACCTTGGCTCTTTCCACAGTTTGGCTATTGTGGACATTGCTGCTATGAACATTGGGGTGCAGGTGCTCTTCAGATCTCAACATTTGTAACATTTGTATCGTTGGGGTAAATACCTAGTAGTACAATTGCTGGGTCATAGGGTAGCTCTATTTTTAACTTCTTGAGGAACCTACATACCATTTTCCAGAGTGGCTGTACCAGCCTGCATTCCTAAAACAGTGTAAGACTCTTCCCCTTTCTCTGCATTCTCGCCAACATTTCTTGTTTCCTGTCTTGTTAATTTTAGCCATTCTGACTGGTGTAATGTGGTATCTCTATGTGGTTTTCATTTGTATTTCCCTGATGCCAAGTGATATGGAGCATTTTATCATGTGTCTGTTTGCCTTTTGTATGCCTTCTTTGGAGAAATGTCTGTTCATGTCTTCTGCCCATTTGTTGACTGGATGTTTTTGGGGTGTTGAGTTTAATAAGTTTTTTATAGATTGTGGATACTAGCCCTTTATCTGCTATGTCATTTGAAAATATCTCCCATTCTGTAGGTTGCCTTTTAGTTTTCTTTACTGTTTTCCTTTGCTGTACAGAAGCTTTTTTATCTTAATGCAGTCCCAATAGTTCATTTTTGCTTTTGTTTCCCTTGCCTTTAGAGACGTGTCTTGCAAGAAGTTGCAGTGGCCGAGGTCGAACAGATTGCTGCCTGTTTTCTCCTCTAGGATTTTGATGGATTCCTCTCTCACATTTAGGTCTTTCATCCATTTTGAGTTTATCTTTGTGTATGGTGTAAGGAAATGGTCCAGATTCATTCTTCTACATGTGGCTGTCCAATTTTCCAGCACTATTTATTGAAGAGACTGTCCTTTTTCCATTGGATATTCTTTCCTGCTTTGTCAAAGAATAGTTGACCATAGAGTTTAAGGTCCATTTCTGGGTTTTCCATTCTGTTCCATTGATCTATGTGTCTGTTTTTGTGCCAATACCATACTTTCTTGATGATTACAACTTTGTAATATAGCTTGAAATCTGGAATTGTGATTTCAACAGCTCTGGTTTTCTCTTTCAACATTCTACTGGGTATTCGGGGTCTTTTCTGGTTCTATACAAATTTTAAGATTATTTGTTCCAGTTCTGTGAAAAATGTTGATGGTATTTTGCTAGGTATTGCGTTGAATGTGGAGATTGCTCTGGGTAGCATAGACATTTTAACAATATTTATTCTTCCCATCAATGAGCATGGAATGTTACTCAATTTCTTTGTGTCTTTCTCCACTTCTTTCATAAGTGTTCTGTAGTGTTCAGAGTACAGATCCTTTATCTCTTTGGTTAAGTTTATTCCTAGGTATCTTATGGTTTTTGGTGCAATTGTAAATAGGATCAATTCCTTAATTTCTCTTTCTTCTGTTTCATTGCTAGTGTATAGAAATGCAACTCATTTCTCTTCATTGATTTTATATTCTGCCACGTTGCTGAATTACTGTATGAGTTCTAGCAATTTTGGAGGTGGGGTCTATTGGGTTTTCACATAAAGTATCATGTCAGCTGCGAAGAGTGAGAGTTTGACTTCTTCTTTGCCAATTTGAATGCCTTTTACTTTTGGTTTTCTGATTACTGAGGCTAGGACTTCTAGTACTCTGCTGAACAACAGTGGTGAGAGTGGGTATCCCTGTCATGGTCTTGGCCTTAGGGGAAAAAATCTGCTTTTCCCCATTGAGAATGATATTCACTGTGGGCATTTTTTAGATGGCTTTTATGATACTGAAGTATGTTCCTTTTGTCCCTACATTGTGGAGAGTTTTAATCAAGAAAGGATGGTGTATTTTGTCAAATGCTTTTTCTGCATCAGTTGAGAAGATCCTATGGTTCTTATCCTTTCTTTTATTCATGTATTGTATCACATTGATTGATTTGTGAATGTTGAACCACCCTTGCCTGCCAGGAATAAATCCCAGTTGGTCATGGAGAACAATCCCTTTAATGTACTCTTGGATCCTCTTGGCTAGTATCTTTGTTAGAATTTTGGCATCCATATTCATCAGGGATATAGGTCTGTTATTGTTTTTGATTGGGGTCTTTGTCTGTTTTTGGTATCAAGGTAATTCTGGCCTCATAGAACAAGCTTGGAAGTTTTCCTTCCATTTCTATTTTCTGAAACAGCTTCAGAAGAATAGATATTAGTTCTTATTTAAATGTTTGGTACAATTCCCCTGGGAAGCTATCGGACCCTGGACTCTTGTGTGTTGGGGGATTTTTGATTAATACTTCAATTTCCTTGCAGGTTATGGGTCAACTCAGGTTTTTTATTTCTTCCTGTTTCAGTTTTGGTAGTTTATAAATTTCCAGGAATGCATCAATTTCTTCCAGATTGAATAATTTGTTGGCATGTAGTTGCTCATAATATCTTTTTAAGATTGTTTTTATTTCCTTGGTGTTGGTCGTGATGTCTCCACTTTTATTCATGATTTTATTAATTTGGGTCCTTTCTCTTTTCTTTTTGATAATTCTGACTACAGATTTATTGATCTTATTAAATTTTTTCAAAGAACCAACTTCTAGTTTCATTGATCTGTTCTACTGTTCTACTGGTTTTTATTTCATTGATTACTGCTCTAGTATTTGTAATTTCTTTTCTATTCAGATTAGGCTTTATTTGCTCTTCTTTCTCCAGCTCCTTTAGGTATATGTTTACCTGTGTATTTGAGACTTCTCTAATTTTTTGAGAAAGGGTTGTATTGCTATGTACTTCCCTCTTAAGATGCCTTTGCTGTATCCCAAAGGCTTTGAACAGCTGTGTTTTCATTTTCATTCTTTTCTATGAATTGTTTTAATTCTTTAATTTCCTGGTTCACCCATTCTTTCTTTAGTAGGATGCTCTTTAGCCTCCAAGTGTTTGACTTCCTTCCAAAAGTCCTCCTGTGAATGGGTTCAGATTTCAAAGCATTGTCATCCAAAAATATGCAGGGAATAATCTCAGTCTTTTGCTATTGGTCAAGACCTCATTTATGACCCAGTATGTGATCTATTTTGGAGAATGTTCCATGTGCCCTTGAGGAGAATGTGTATTCTGTTGCTTTAGGATGGAATGCTCTGGAGAGGGGGAAAGGTGGTGGAGGAGTAGGGGACCCTATTTCAACTGGTCCCCGGAATTGAGCTGGATAGCCACCAGACCACTCTGAGCACCCATGAAACCAGCCTGAGATGTAAGAAGATCTGGATCTCTACAAACAGAATATTGCAGGTGGTTAGGTTTCAGGTACGAAGTGGGGAGCCATGATTCTGCGGGCAGATATCGGAGGATAAACAGCAGCGGGAGGGTGCCTGGCCGTGGGGATCCAACACTGCTGATGAGCGACAGCCTCGCGTACTGTGGACAGACACAGACTCACAGACCGGTAGTGGTGGGAAAGGAATCTAGGGCACCCCTGGGGCAGAAACCTGGAGCGGCGGGGTCGCACTGGCGAATTGCAGCCCCCGGGACACAAACCCGGAGCAGCGGGATTGCGCCTGCGAACTGCAGCCCCGGGGGCGGAAACCCGGAGCGGCGGGGCAGAGCAGGCGAACTGCAGCCCACAGAGGGAAACCCGGAGCGGTGGGGTGGCACCTGCGAACTGCAACCCCCGGGTCAGAATCCTGGAGTGGCGGTGTCACTCACGCGTGAACTGGGAGCGGCTGGCGGTTTTAGAAGCACAAAGGGTAGAGAGATGCCCTGACCTGGAGGCAGGACTGGGAGCGCTGGGGAGGGGCCCACAACCCAGGACGCTGCAGTTTATAGCAGCGTGGACAGAAACGGAGATGGTGTGGCCTGGAGAGCTAACTAAAGAACAGACTGCGATCTCTCTGCTCTGAGGCAGAGGGTTGGAAATGGTCTCTTCTGCTCTGACTCGTGGAAGAGACGCGGAAAGCCACCAGGGAAAGCCACCAGACAACAAAAGCCCCCAAAACTGATACTGATTGAGTCCATCCCCCACCCCATGCCCCCGCAGGGCAATTCCACCCAAACAGGGTTACCTGAGTAACAGCATGGCAGGTCCCTCCCCCAGAAGACAGGCTGGGAAAACAAGAGGCCAGCAACCCTAAGGTCCCAAGAAAACAGGTGCATCTTGCTTGGGTTCTGGTCAATAATTTGGACTCTATACATTCCCTCAAACACCCATCCACAGAATGACTAGGAGGAGCCCCCAAAATAGAAAAGACTCAGAGATTATGACTTATGCTGCAGATTTACAAATGGATGCAGATATAAACAAGATGTCGGAGACGGAATTCAAGCTAACAATTGTGAAGACAATGGCTAGAATGGAGAAATCAATTAATGGCAACATAGAGTCTCTAAGGGGAGAAATGAAAGCTGAACTGGCAGAACTTAAAAATGCTCTCAATGAGATCCAATCCAATCTAGATAATCTAACAGCTAGGGTAACTGAGGCAGAAGAACAAATAAGCGACCTGGAAGGCAATATAATAGATAAAAAGGGCAAAGAGGAGGCCAGGGAAAAACAACTCAGAATCCATGAAAATAGAATCAGAGAAATAAGTGACACCATGAAGCGTTCCAATGTCAGAATATTTGGAATTCCGGAGGGAGTGGAGAGAGAGAGAGGATTAGAAGATGTATTTGAGCAAATCGTAGCTGAGAACTTCCCTAATCTGGGGAATGAAACAAACATTCGAGTCCTAGAGGCAAAGAGGACCCCTCCCAAGATCAAGGAAAACAGGCCAACACCCTGGCATGTAATAGTAAAACTTGCAAATCTTAGAACGAAGGAAACCATCTTAAGGGCAGTTAGGGGGAAGAGAGTCCTTACGTACAGAGGGAGGAACATCAGAATAACGTCAGACCTATCCACACAGACCTGGCAAGCCAGAAAGGCCTGGCAAGACATATTCAGGGTACTAGATGAGAAGAACATGCAGCCAAGAATACTTTATCCGGCAAGGCTTTCATTTAGAATGGATGGAGAGATGCAGAGCTTCCACGACCAGCAGACGGTAAAAGAATATGTGACCACTAAGCTGGCCCTGCAAGAAATATTAAGGAGGGTTCTATAAAAGGAGAAAGACCCCAAGAGTGATCTACAACAGAAATTTACAGGGACAATCTATAAAAACAAAGTCTTCACAGGCAACATGATGACAATTAATTCATATCTTCCAAAATCACTCTCAACGTGAATGGCCTAAACACTCCCATAAAACGGCACAGGGTTACAGATTGGATAAAAAGACAGGACCCATCCATATGCTGTCTACAAGAGACTCATTTTGAACCTAAAGATACATCCAGACTGAAAGGGAAGGGATGGAGATCCATCTTCCATGCCAGCAGACCTCAAAAGAAAGCTGGGGTAGCAATTCTTATATCAGACAAATTAGATTTTAAACTAAACTCTGTAATAAGAGACACAGAAGGACACTATATCATTCTTAAAGGGTCTATCCAACAAGAGGATCTAATAATTGTAAATATCTATGCCCCCAACATGGGAGCAGCCATCTATATAAGCCAACTGTTAACCAAAACAAAGAGTCATATTGAGAACAATACGTTAATTGTAGGAGACCTCAATACTCCACTCTCAGCAATGGACAGATCATCTAAGGAGAAAATCAGCAAGGCAACAAGAGCTTTGAATGATACATTGGACCACATGGACCTCATAGATATTTACAGAACATTCCACCCTCAAACAACAGAATACTCATTCTTCTCGAGCGCACATGGAACTTTCTCCAGAGCAGACCACATACTGGGTCACAAATCAGGTCTCAACCGATACCAAAAGATTGAGATTATTCCCTGCATATTCTCAGACCACAATGCTTTAAAACTGGAATTCAATCACAAGAAAAAATTGGGCTGAAATTCAAACACTTGGAAGCTAAAGACCACTCTGCTCAGGAATTTTTGGGTCAACCAGGAAACCAAAGAAGAACTTAAAGAATTCATGGAAATCAATGAGAATGAAAACACATTGGTCCAAAACCTATGGGATACTCCAAAGGCGGTCCTAAGGGGGAAATCCATAGCCATCCAAGCCTCACTCAAAAAAATAGAAAACTCCCAAATTCACCAACTAACTCTACACCTTAAAGAACTGGAGAAAAAGGAACAAACAACGCCTAAGCCACGCACTAGAAGAGATATAATTAAAATTAGAGCAGAAATCAATGAATTAGAAATCAGAAACATGGTAGATCAGATCAACGAAACTAGAAGTTGGTTCTTTGAAAGAATTAATAAGATCGATAAACCACTGGCCAGACTTATCCGAAAGAAAAGAAAAGGACCCAAATTAATAAAATTATGAATGAAAGGGGAGAGATCATGACTAACACCAAGGAAATAGAAACAATTATTAGAAATTATTATCAACAACTGTATGCCAATAAACTGAGCAATCTGGATGAAATGGAGGCCTTCCTGGAAACTTATAAGCTGCCAAGACTGAAACAGGAAGAAATTGACAACCTGAATAGGCCAATAACCAGTAACGAGGTTGAAGCAGTGATCAAAAACCTCCCAAAAAACAAGAGTCCAGGGCCTGATGGATTCCCTGGAGAATTCTACCAAACATTCAAAGAAGAAATAATACCTATTCTACTGAAGCTGTTTCAAAAAATAGAAAAAGAAGGAAAACTTCTAAACTCATTTTATAAGGCCAACATTACCTTAATCCTCATACCAGGCAAAGACCCCATCCAAAAGGAGAATTTCAGACCGATATCCCTGATGAATATGGATTCCAAAATCCTCAACAAAATCCTAGCTAATAGGATCCAACAATACATTCAAAGGATCATCCACCATGACCAAGTGGGATTTATCCCCGGATGCAAGGGTGGTTCAACATTTGAAAATCAATCAAAGTGACAGAACACATTAATAAGAGGAGGGAGAAGATCCATATGGTCCTCTCAACTGATGC
Source organism: Phoca vitulina (assembly GCF_004348235.1). NCBI lineage: Eukaryota > Metazoa > Chordata > Mammalia > Carnivora > Phocidae > Phoca > Phoca vitulina. Next base: position 703,828 of record NW_022589827.1, on the reverse strand, counting down.
AGAAAAAGCATTTGACAAAATACAATGTCCTTTCCTGATTAAAACTCTCCAGAGTATAGGGATAGAGGGAACATTCGTCAAGTTCATAAAATCCATCTATGAAAAACCCACAGCGAATATCATCCTCAATGGGGAAAAGCTGAGAGCCTTTCCCTTAAGAACAGGATCACGTCAAGGATGCTCACTCTTACCACTATTGTTCAACATAGTTTGAGAATTCCTAGCAACAGCAATCAGCAACAAAAAGAAATAAAGTGTATTCAATTTGGGAAAGAAGATGTCAAACTCTCTCTTTTCGCAGACGACAAGATGCTTTATGTGGAAAACCCAAAAGACTCCACCCCGAAATTACTAGAACTCATCCAGCAATACAGTAATGTGGCAGGATACAAAATCAATGCACAGAAATCAGTTGCTTTCTTATTCACTAACAATGCAACTGTAGAAAGCGAAATTAGAGAAATGATTCCATTTAAAATGGCACCAAAAACCATAAGATACCTCAGAATAAACCTAACCAAAGATGTAAAGGATCTATACTCTAGGAACTACAGAACACTCATGAAAGAAATGGAAGAAGACACAAAAAGATGGAAAAATATTCCATGCTCATGGATTGGAAGAAGAAACATTGTTAAAATGTCTATGCTACCCAGAGCAATCTCTACCTTCAATGCCATCCCGATCAAAATTCCAATGACATTTTTCAAAGTGCTGGACCAAACAATCGTAAAATTTGTATGGAATCAGTAAGGACCCCGAATCACCAAGGAAATGTTGAAAAAGAAAAACAAAGCTGGGGGCATGACGTTGCCCGATCTCAAGCTATATTACAAAGCTGTGATCACCAAGACAGCATGGTACTGGCACAAAAACAGACATACAGACCACAAAGCTGTGATCACCAAGACAGCATGGTACTGGCACAAAAACAGACATACAGACCAATGGAACAGAATAAAGAACCCAGGTATGGACCCTCAACTCTATGGTCAAATAATCTTTGACAAAGCAGGAAAAAACATGCAATGGGAAAAAGAGTCTCTTCAATAAATGGTGCTGGGAAAACTGGACAGCCACATGCAGAAGAATGAAACTCGACCATTCTCTAACACCATTCACAAAGATAAACTCAAAGTGGGTGAAAGACCTCAGTGTGAGACAGGAATCCATCCAAATCCTAGAGGAGAACATAGGCAGTAACCTCTTTGACATTGGCCACAGCAACTTCTTTCAAGATACATCTCCAAAAGCTTGTGAAACAAAAGCAAAAATGAACTTCTGGGACTTCATCAAGATCCAAATCTTCTGCACAGCAAAGGAAACAGTCAACAAAACAAAGAGGCAACCCACAGAATGGGAGAAGATATTTGCAATGACACTACAGATAAAGGGCTGGTATCCAAGATCTATAAAGAACTTCTCAAACTCAACACCCAAAAAACAAATAATCAAGTCAAAAAGTGGGCAGAAGGTATGAACAGACACTTCTCTGAAGAAGACATACAAATGGCTAATAGACACATGAAAAAAGGTTCATCATCATTAGCCATCAGGGAAATCCAAATTACAACCACATTGAGATACCATCTTACACCAGTTAGAATGGTGAAAATGGACAGGGAAAGAAACAACAAATGTTGGAGAGGTTGTGGAGAAAGGGGAACCCTCTTACACTGTTGGTGGGAATGCAAGTTGGTAGAGCCACTTTGGAAAACAGTGTGGAGGTTCCTCAAAAATTTAAAAATAGAGCTACCCTATGACCCAGCAATTGCACTCCTGGGTATTTACCCCAAAGATACAGATGTAGTGAAAAGAAGGGCCATATGCACCCCAATGTTCATAGCAGCAATGTCCGCAATAGCCAAACTGTGGAAAGAGCTGAGATGCCCTTCAACAGATGAATGGATAAAGAAGAGGTGGTCTGTATATACAATGGAATATTACTCAGCCATCAAAAAAGATGAATACCCAACTTTTACATCAACATGGTTGGGACTGGAGGAGATTATGCTAAGTGAAATAAGTCAAGCAGAGAAAGTCAATTATCATATGGTTTCACTTATTTGTGGAACATAAGGAATAACATGGAGGACATTAGGAGATGGAAGGGAAAAATGGGGAGCGGGAATTGGAGGGAGAGATGAACCATGAGAAAAACTCTGGACTCTGAGAAACAAACAGGGTTTTAGAGGGGAGGGAGGAGGGGGTATTGGTTAGCCCGGTGATGGGTATTAAGGTGGGCACGTACTGCATGGAACACTGGGTGTTATACGAAAACAATAGATCATGGATCACCACATCAAAAACCAATAATGTATTGTATGGTGACTAACATAGCATAATGAATTTAAAAAAAAAAAAAAGGATGGAATGCTTTGTATGTATCTGTGAAGTCCATCTGGTCCAGTGTGTCATTCAAGGCCTTTGTTTCCTTGTTGATCTTCTGCTTAGATGGTCTAGATGGTCTTAGATATGAGTGGGGTGTTGATGTCCCCTATTAATATTGTATTATTATAATTGTGTTTCTTTAATTTGGTTGTTAATTGGTTTATATAATTGGCTGCTCATATGTTAGGAGCATAAATACTTATAAGTTTTATATCTTCTTTTTGGATAGACTCTTTAAGTATGATATAGTGTCCCTCTTCATCCCTTACTACAGTTTTTGGTTAAAATCTAATTTGTCTGATATGAGGATTGCTACCCCAGCTTTCTTTTGAGGTCTGTTGGCATGATAAATGGTTCTCCACCTCCTCACTTTCAATCTGGATGTGTCTTTAGGTCTAAAATGCATCTCTTGTAGACAGCATATGATGGGTCTTGCTTTTTTATCTACTCTGATACCCTGTGTTCTTTTGATTGGAGCATTTAGCCAATTTTCATTCAGAATAACTATTGAAAGATATGAATTTGGGCGCCTGGGTGGCTCAGTCGTTAAGCGTCTGCCTTCGGCTCAGATCATGATCTCAGGGTCCTGGGATCGAGCCCCACATCGGGCTCTCTGCTCCGCGGGAAGCCTGCTTCTCCCTCTCCCACTACCCCGCTTGTGTTCCCTCTCTCGCTGTGGGTCTCTCTCTGTCAAATAAATAAAATCTTTAAAAAAAAAAAACGGAAGATATTAATTTAATTCCATTCTATTACCTGTAAAGTTCATGTTTTTGTAGATGGTCTGTTTCTTTCTGGTCTATGTTACTTTTGGTCTCTCCTCTTAGAGGATCCCCTTTAATATTTCTTGCAGGGCTAATTTAGTGTCACAGATTCTTGTAGTTTCTGTTTTTCTTGGAAGCTCATAATCTCTCCTTCCCTTCTGATTGACAGTCTTGCTGGATAAAGTATTCTTGGCTGTATGTTTTTCTCATTTAGTACCCTGAATATATCATGGAAGCCATTTCTGACCTTCCAGATCTTTGTGGATAGGTCTGTTGCCAATCTTATATTCCTACATCTGTAAGAACCTCTTGTCTCGAGCTGCCTTCAGGATTTTCTCTTAATCTCTGAAATTTCCAAGCTTCATTATTATACGTTGGAGGGTCAATCTATTTTTATTGATTTTGAGAGGTGTCCTCTCTATCTTTAGACTTGTATGCCTGTTTTCTTCCCCAGATTAAGGAAGCTCTCAGTTATGATTTGGTCAAATATTAAGGAAGGCACATATTGCATGGAGCACTGGATGGTATACACAAACAGTGAATCATGGAACACTACATCAAAAACTAATGATGTACTGTATGGTGACTAACATAACATAATATAAAAAAAAACCCAAATATATGGGCGCCTGGGTGGCTCAGTTGGTTGGGCGACTGCCTTCGGCTCAGGTCATGATCCTGGGGTCCTGGGATCGAGTCCCGCATCGGGCTCCCTGCTCAGCAGGGAGTCCGCTCCTCCCTCTCATTCTCTCTCTCGCAAATAAATACAACCTTAAAAAAAAAAAAAAACCAAATATATCTTCTGTCATCTCTCTTTCTTCTCCCTCTGGCACCCCAATAATTCTAATATTGTTTATCTTTATGGTATCACAGATTTCTGAAAGCCTCCCTTCATGGTCCATTAGTTGTTTTTCTCTTTTCCTCAGCTTCCTTCCTTTCCATCATCTTGTCTTCTATGTCACTTTCTCTTCTGCCTCATTTACCCTAGCTCTTAGAGCATCCAATTTAGACTGCAGCTCAGTTAAAGCATTTTTAATTTTGGACTGATTAGATTTTTTTTCTTCACTAAGAGATTCTCTAGTGTCTTTTATGCTTTTTTTCAAACCAAGCTAGTAAATTTATAATCATTATCCTGAATTCCCGCTGTGATATTTTACTTATATCCATATTGAGTAGATCTGTGTCAAAGAGTATTACCTCTCTTTCTTTCTTTTGTTGTGAAGTCTTCCTTATAGTCATTATGCCCAGAGAAGAATGGATGAATGAGAAAGGTAAACCAAAATATCAACCACAACCCAAGTGAAATACAAACTAGAGTCTCTTATGGTTCCCATCCCTATCTCTTTTTTCCCCTTCCCATATATCCATCTGTTTTCCTTCTTAAATTCCACATATGAGTGAAACCATATGGTATTTGTCTTTCTCTGACTGACTTACTTTGTTTAGCATAATATGCTCTAGGTCCATCCATGTTATAACAAATGGCAAGATTTCATTCCTTTTGATGGCTGAATAATATTTCATTGCATATATGTACCACATGCTCTTTATCCATTCATCTAATGCACACTGGACTCTCTCCATAATTAGGCTATTATTGATAATACTGCTATAAATATTGATTTGCATGTGCCCCTTCAAATCAGTATTATTCAAATCAGTATTATTTATCCTTTGGGTAAATACCTACTAATGTAATTGCTGAGTCATAGGGGAGTTCTATTTTTTACTTTTTGAGGAACATCCATATTGTTTTTCAGAATGGCTGCACCAGTTTGCTTTCTTACCAACAATGTAAGTGGGTTCCATTTTCTCCACACCCTTGCCAACATCTGTTGTTTCTTCTGTTGTTAATTTTAGCTATTCTGAAAGGTGTGAGGTGTATATCATTGTGGTTAGATTTATATTTTCCTGATGATGAGTGATGTTGAGCATCTTTTCAATTGTCTGTTAGCCATCTGATTGCCTTCTTTGGAAAAATGTCTTCTGCACATTTCTTAACTGGATTATTTGTTTATTTGTGTATTGAGTTTGATAAGTTCTTTAAAAATTTTGGATACTAGCCCTTTATCTGATACATCATTTGTAACTATCTTCTCTCATTTCACAGGCTGCCTTTTAGTTTTGTTGATTATTTCCTTCACTGAGCACAAGATTTTTATCTTGATGAAGTCTAAATACTTCATTTTTGCTTTTGTTTCCCTTGCCTCCAAAGATGTGTCTAGTAAGTTTTTATGGCTGAGATCAAAGTGGTTGCTGCCTGTGTTCTCCTCTAGGATTTTGATGGTTTCCTGTTTCACTTTAGGTGTTTCATCCATTATTTTCTGTGTGGTGTAAGAAAGTGGTCCACTTTCATTCTACTACATGTTGCTGTCCTATTAACAGAACAGCATTTGTTGAAGAAACTGTCTTTTTTCAATTAATTATTAATTATTCTTTCCTACTTTATTGGAGATTAGTTGACCATATAGTTCTGGGTTCATTTCTGGGTTTTTTATTCTATTCCATTGATCTATGTGTCTGTTTTTGTGCCTGTACCATACTGTTTTGATGTCTAAAGCTTTGTAGTATAGCTTGAAGTCTGGAATTGTGATGCCTCCAGCTTTGCTTTTCTTTTTCAGAATTGTCTTGGCTATTTAGGATATTTGTGGCTCCATACAAATTTTATTTTATTTTATTTTTTATTTTTATTTTTTAAATATTTTATTTATTTATTTGACAGAGAGAGACACAGTGAGAAAGGAAACACAAGCAGGGGGAGTGGGGGCGGGAGAAGCAGGCTCCCCACTGAGCAGGGAGCCCAATGTGGGACTTGATCCCAGGACCCTGGGATCACGACCTGAGCCGCAGGCAGACGCTTAACCGACTGAGCCACCCAGGTGTCCCCGTTTGGGTTTTCTACATACAGTATCATGTCATCTGCAAATACTGAAAAAGTTTGACTTCTTTTCTTGCCAGTTTGGATGTCTTTTATTCCTTTATGTTTTCTGATTATTGAGGCTAGGTCTTGCAGTACTATGTTAATAATAATGAAGAGGGTGGATATCACTATCTTAACCCTGATCTTAGAGGAAAAGTTTTTCCCCATTGAGGATGATATTAGCTGTGAGTCTTTCATATATGGCATTTATGATGATGAGGTATTTTATATCTATACCTATTTTGTTTAGGGTTTTTTTTTAATGAAGAATGGAGGCTGTATTTTGTCAAATGCTTTTTTTAAATTTGCATCTATTGATAGGATCACATGGTTCTTATCATTTTTTTTTTTTATTAATGTGGTGTATCCTGTTGAATGATTTACAAACACTGTATGACCGCTTCAGTTCAGGAATAAATCCAACATGATTGTGGGAATAATACATTTAATTTTAATTTTTTATTATGTTATGTTAGTCACCATACAATACATCCTTCCTTATTGATGTAGTGATCCAAGATTCATTGTTTTCGAATAACAACCAATGTCCATGCAGTACATACCCTCCTTAATACCCATCACTGGGCTATCTATCACATTGATTGATTTGCGAATGTTCAACCAACCTTGCATCTTGGGGATAAATCCCACTTGGTCGTGAGGGATGATCCTTTGAATGTATTGTTGGATCCTATTAGCTATGATTTTGTTGAGAATTTTAGAATCCATATTCATCAGTGATATGGATCTGAAATTCTACTTTTTGATGGGGTCTTTGCCTGGTTTGGGGATCAAGGTAATGCTAGCTTCATACAATGAGTCTGGAAGCTTTCCCTCTGTTTCTATTTTTTGAAATAGCTTCCAGAGAATAGGTATTATTTCTTCTTTGAATGTTTGGTAGAATTCCCAGGGAATCCATCAGGCTCCAGACTCTTGTTTTTTGGGAGGTTTTGGATCAGTGCTTCAATCTCGTTACTGGTTATTAGTCTATTCAGGTTGTCAATTTGTTCCTGTTTCAGTCTTTGAGGTTATAGGTTTCCAGGAAGGCACCCATTTCTTCCAGGTTCTTAATTCATTGTCATATAGTTGTTGATAATAATTTCTAATAATTCTTTCTATTTCTGTGGTGTTAGTTGTGATCTCTCCCCTTTCATTCAAAATATTATTAATAGGGGTCCTTTCCCTTTTCTTTTGGATAAGTCTGGCCAGTGGTTTATCGATCTTACTAATTTTTTCAAAGAACTTGCCTCTAGTTTCCTTGATCTGCTTTACTGTATTTCTGGTTTTTAAATCATTAGCTCTGCTCTAATCTTAATTATTTCCCCTCTCGTGCGTGGCTTAGGCTTTATTTGTTCTTCTCTCTCCAGTTTCTTATGGTGTAAAGTTAATTAGTGTATTTGGGATTTTTCTATTTTTTTTTTTTTGAGTGAGGCTTAGATGGCTATGTATTTCCCCATTAGGACAGCCTTTGTAGGAGGGGAAAAAATGGCAGAGGAGTAGGGACCCTGTTTCAACCAGTCCTGGCAATTGAGCTGGATATCTACCAGACCACTCTGAACACCCATGAAATCAGCCTGAGATATAAAAAGATATCTGGATTTCTACAAACAGAATATTGCAGGTGGTTGGTTTCGAGGTATGAAGCAGGAAGCCTTGATTCTGTGGGCAGATATTGGAAGATAAATGGCAGAGGAGGGAGCTGAGCCGTGGGGAATCTCAACTGCCAGTGAGTGATAGCCTCCTTCACTGGGGACGGAGCACAGACTCGCAGACCAGTAGTGATGGGGAAAGGACTTTAGGTCAGGTCCCTGGATGGAAACCCAGAGCGGTGGGGCCGTGCATGCCAACTGTGGGCAGCCGGTGGTTTTAGAAGCACAAAAGGCAGAGACATGCCCCGACATGGAGGGAAGGACTGGAACTGCTGCTGAGGGGCACGCAACCCAGGAGACTGCAGTTTATAGCAGCATAGACACAAACTGAGATAGTGTGGTTTGGAGAGCTCACTGAGGAACAGGCTGCAATTTTTCTGCTCTGAGGCAGAGGGTTGGAAATGGTCTCTTCTGCTCTGAGTCTCAGAAGAGACACAGAAAGCCACCAGGGAAAACCGCCAGAGAACAAAAGCCCCATAAAAATGGTTTTTACTGAGCCCATCCACCGCCACAGGGGCAAGGCAACTCTACCCAAAGAGGATTGCCTGAGTAACAGGCGGCAGGACCCTCCCTTAGAAAACAGGTTAGGAAAGCAAGAGGCCAGCAACCCTAAGGTCCCTATAAAACAGGGCATGATGTTTGGGTTGTGGTCAATAATTTTGACTCTATACATTCCCTCAACTCCCCTTCAACAGAATGACTAGGAGGAGGAACCCCCAAAACAGGACAGACACAGAGACTGTGACTTCTGCCACAGATTTACAAATGGATACAGATATAACCAAGATATTGAAAATAGAATTCAGGATAGCAGTTGGGGAGACAATAGCTAGAATGGAGAAATCGATTAATGGAAACATAGAGTCTCTAGGGGCAGAAATGAAAGCTGAACTGGCAAAACTTAGAAATGTTATCAATGAGATCCAATCTAATCCAGATAATCTAACAGGGCAAGCGAGGGAGAATAACGAATTAGTAATCTAGAAGACCAAATGATAGAAACGAAGGAAAAAGAGGAGGCCAAGGAAAATCAACTCAAAATCCATGAAAATGGAATCAGAGAAATAAGTAACACCATGAAACGTTCCAATGTCAGAATTATTGGGATCCCTGAAGGGGTGGAGAGAGAGACATGTCTAGAAAGTATATTTGAGGAAATCATAGCTGAGAACTTCCCTAATCTGGGGAATGATACAAATATTTGTGTCCTAGAGGCAGAGAGGACCCCTCCCAAGATCAAGGAGAACAGGCCAATGCCCCAGCATGTAATAGTAAAACTTGCAAATCTTGGAACCAAGGAAACGATCTTAAGGGTAGTTAGGGGGAAGAGATTCTTTATGTGCAGAGGGAGGAACAAAAGAATAACGTCAGACTTATCCACAGAGACCTGGCAAACCAGAAAGGCCTGGCAAGACATATTCAGCGAACTAAACGAGAAGACCATGAAGCCAATTATACTTTATCTGGCAAGGCTGTCATTTAGAATGGATGGAGAAATGCAGAGCTTCCAAGACTGGCAGAAACTAAAAGAATATGTGACCACTAAGTCTACCTGGGAAGAAATATTAAGGGGGGTTTTATAAAAGGAGAAAGACCCCAAGAGTGATATAGAAAAGAAATTTACAGGGACAATGTATAAAAACAAGGTCTTCACAGGCAACATGATGACAATAAATTCATATCTCTCAAAAATCAATCTCAATGTGAATGGCCTAAATGCTCCCATAAAACAGCAGAAGGTTGCAGATTGGATAAAAAGACAGGACCCATCCATATGCTGTCTACAAGAGACCCATTTTGAACCTAAAGATACATCCAGACTGAAAGTGAAGGGATGGAGATCCATCTTCCATGCCAACGGACCTCAAAAGTAAGCTGTGGTAGCAATTCTTATATCAGACAAATTAGATTTTAAGCTAAGGACTGTAGTTAGAGACAGAGAAGGACATGATATCATTCTTAAAGGGTCTATCCAACAAGAAGTTCTAACAATGGTAAATATCTACACCCCCAACATGGGAGCAGCCAACTACATAAGCCAACTGTTCACCAAAATAAAGAGTCATATTGATAGTAATACGTTAAGTGTAGGAGACCTCAATACTCCACTCTCAGTGGTAGACAGATCATCTAAGCAGAAAATCAATAAAGAAACAAGAGCTTTGAATGACACACTGGACCAGTAGGACCTCTTTTAGATGTGTGTGGAACATTACACCTTAAAACAACAGAATACTCATTCTTCTCCAGGGCACATGGAACTTTCTCCAGAATAGACCACGTACTGGGCCACAAATCAGGTCTCAACAGATACCAAAATATTGAGATTATTCCCTGAATATTCTCAAACCATAATGTTTTAAAAGTGGAACTCATCACAAGAAAAAATTTGGAAGAATTTTAAACACTTGAAAGCTAAGGACCACTCTGCTCAAGAATGTTTGGGTCAAACAGGAAATCAGAGAAGAACTAAAACAATTCATGGAAATCAATGAGAATAAAAACTCATTGTTCCAGACCTATGGGATACTGCAAAGGCAGTCCTAAGGGGAAATACATAGCCATCAAAGCCTCACTCAAAAAAATAGAAAGATCCCGAATTCACCAACTAACTTCACACCTTAAAGCACTAGAGAAAAAGCAACAAACAATGCCTAAGCCACACATTAGAAGATAAATAATTAAAATTAGAGCAGAGATCAATGAATTAGAAACCAGAAACACAATAGATCAGATCAACTAAACTCGAAGGTGGTTCACCGAAAGAATTAATAAAATGGATAAACCACTGGCCAGACTTATCCAAAAGAAAAGAGAAAGGACCCAAATTAATGAAATTATGAATGAAAAGGGGGAGATCATGACTAACACCAAGGAAATAGAAACAATTATTAGAAATTATTATCAACAACTGTATGCCAATAAACTGAGTAAGCTGGATGAAATGGAGGCCTTCCTGGAAACCTGTAAGCTGCCAAGACTGAAACAGGAAGAAATTGACAACCTGAATAGGCCAATAACCAGTAACAAGATTGAAGCAGTGATCCACAACCTCCCAAAAAACAAGAGTACAGAGCGTGATGGATTCCCTGGGGAATTCTACCAAACATTCAAAGAAGAAATAATACCTATTTTCCTGAAGCTGTTTCAAAATATAGAAACAGAAGGAAAGCTTCCAGCCTCATTCTATGAGTCCAGCATTACCTTAATCCCCAAACCAGGTAAAGACCCCATCAAAAAGGAGAATTTCAGACCAATATCCCTGATGAATATGGATTCCAAAATCCTCAACAAAATCCGAGCTAATAGGATCCAACAATACATTCAAAGGATCATCCCTCATGACCAAGTGGGATTTATCCCCGGGAGGCAAGGGTGGTTCAACATTCGTAAATCCATCAATGTGATAGAACACATAAATAGGAGGAGAGAGAAGAACCATATGGTCCTCTCAATTGATGCAGAAAAAGCATTTGACAAAATACATCATTCTTTTCTCATTAAAAATCTTCAGAGTATAGGGATAGAGGGATATTCCTCAAGTTCATAAAATCCATCTATGAAAAACCCACAGTGAATATCATCTTCAATGGGGAAAAGCTGAGAGCATTTCCCTTAAGATCAGGAATACGTCAAAGATGTCCACTCTCACCATTATTATGCCACATAGTACTAGAAGTCCTAGCAACAGCAGTCAGACAAGAAAAAGAAATAAAACTTATTCAAACTGGCAAAGAAGTCAAAATCTCTCTTTTTGCAGATGACTGGATACTTTATGTGGAAAACCCAAAAGACTGCACCCCCAAATTACTAGTACTCATACAGCAATTCAGTGTTGTGGCAGGATACAAAATCCATGCACAGAAATCAGTTGCTTTCTTATGCACTAACAACGCAACTGTGGAAAGAAAAATTTGAGAATTGATTCCATTTATAATAGCACCAAAAACCATAAAATACCTCGGAATAAACCTAACCAAAGAGGTAAAGGATCTATACTCTAGGACCTACAGAACACTCATGAAAGAAATGGAAGAAGACACAAAAAGATGGAAAACTTTCCATGCTCATGGATTGGAAGAATAAACTTTGTTAAAATGTCTATGCTGCCCAAAGCAATCTATACCTTCAACGCCATGTCGATCAAAGTTTCAATGACATTTTTCAAAGTGCTGGAACAAACAATCCTAACGTTTGTATGGAATCAGAAAAGACCCCGAATCGCCAAGGAAATGTTGAAAAAGAGAAACAAAGCTGGGGGCATCACGTTGCCCCATTTCTATATCACAAAGCAGTGATCACCAAGACAGCATGGTACTGGCATAAAAACAGACATATAGTCCAATGGAACAGAATAGAGAACCCAGATATGGACCATCAACTCTATGGCCAAATAATCTTCAACACAGCAGGAAAAACCATGCAATGGAAAAAAAGACAGTCTCTTCAATAAATGGTGCTGGGAAAATTGGAAAGCCACATGCAGAAGAATGAAACTCGACCATTTTCTAACACCATATAGAAAGATAAACTAAAAATGGATGGAAGACCTCAATATAAAGCAGGAATCCATCAACATGCTAGAGAAGAACATAGGCAGTAACCTCTTGGACATCGCCCACAGCAACTTCTTTCAAGAAACGTCTCCAAAAGCTAGTGAAACAAAAGCAAAAATGAACTTCTGGGACTTCATCAAGATCAAAAGCTTCTGCACAGCAAAGGAAACAGTCAACAAAACAAAGAGGCAAGCCACAGAATGGTAGAAGATATTTGCAAATGACACTACAGATAAAGGGCTGGTATCCAAAATCTATAAAGAACTTCTCAAACTCAACACCCAAAAAGCAAATAATCAAGTCAAAAAGTGGGCAGAAGAGATGAACAGACACTTCTCTGAAGAAGACATACAAATGGCTAACAGACACATGAAAAAATGTTCATCATCATTAGCCATCAGGGACATTCAAATTCAAACCACATTCAGATACCACCTTACACCAGTTAGAATGGTGAAAATGGACAAGGCAAGAAACAACAAATGTTGGAGAGGTTGTGGAGAATGGGGAACCCTCTTACACTGTTGGTGGGAATCCAAGTTGATACAGCCACTTTGGGAAACAGTGTGGAGGTTTCTCAAAAAATTAAAAATAGAGATACCCTAGGACCCAGCAATTGCACTCCTGGGTATTTACCCCAAAGACACAGATGTAGTGAAAAGAAGAGCCATATGCATCCCAATGTTCATAGCAGCAATGTCTGCAATAGCCAAACTGTGGGAAGAGCCGAGATGCCCTTCAACAGATGAATGGATAAAGAAGATGTGGTCCATATATACAATGGACTATTACTCAGCCATCAGAAAAGATGAATACCCAACTTTTACATCAACATGGATGGGACTGAAAGAGATTATGCTTAGTGAAATAAGTCAAGCAGAGAAAGTCAATTATCATACGGTTTCACTTATTTGTCGAACATAAGGAATAGCATGGAGGACATTAGGAGAAGGAAGGGAAAAATGAAGGGAGGGAAATCCGAGGGAGAGATGAACCATGAGAAACTATGGATTCTGAGAAACAAACAGGGTTTTTGAGGGGTGGGGTGGGGGGATTGGTTAGCCCGGTGATGGGTGTTAATGTGGGCATGTATTGCATGAGTACTGGACGTTACATGAAAACAATGGATCGTGGATCACTACATCAAAACTAATGATGTATTGTATGGTGACTAACATAACATAATAAAATAAAAAAAATAAAATTAAAGAAAAAATAAAAAAATAAATAAAAGGAAAGAGCAGAGATGCCCTTCAACAGATGAATGGATAAAGAAGATGTGGTCCATATATACAATGAAAGTCAATTATCAAATGGTTTCACTTATTTGTGGAACATAAGGAATAGCATGGAGGACATTAGGAAAAGGAAGGGAAAAATCAATGGAGGGGAAATCGGAGGGAGAAATGAACCATTAGAGATTATGGACCCTGAGAAACAAACAGGATTTTAGAGCGGATGTGGGGGGGGGGGTTAACCTGGAGATGGGTATTAAGGAGGGCACGTACTTCATGGAGTACTGGGTGTTATCGGAAAACAATGGATCGTGGATCACCACATCAAAAACTAATGATATATTATATGGTGACTAACATAACATAATAAAATTAAAAAGAAAGAAACAAACAAACAATGAAACAAACAAACAAAAACAGTTACCTAAGTATTGTGGTCAGTTATCCACTGTATAGTACATCATTCGTTTTTATGTAGTATTCAGTGATTCATTGGTTGCATATAACACCCCGTGCTCATCACAACAGTCCCCTCCTTAATACCCATCACCCAGCTAATGCATCCCCCACCCTCTCCCCTCTGAAACCCTCAGATTGTTTCCTGGAGTCCAGAGTCTCTCTCAGTTTGTCTCCCTCTCTGACATCTCCCCTTCAGTTTTCCTTCCCTTCCCCTGTGGTCCTCCATGCTATTCCTTATGTTCCACATGTGAATGACACCATATGAGAATTGTCTTTCTCTGCTTGACTTATTTCAGTTAGCATAATCCCCTCCAGTTCCATCCATGAAAATGCAAATAATGGGTATTCATCCTTTCTGATGGCTGAGTAATATTCCATTGTATATATAAAGAACATTGTCCTTATCCATTCATCTTTTGAAGGGCAACACAGCTTCTATCACAGTGGCTATTATGCACATATTGGCACATGCATCCCTTCTTTTCACTAGGTCTGTATCTTTGGGGGTAAATATCTAGTAGTACAAGCACTGGGTCATAGCGTAGCTCTATTTTTAACTTTTTAAGGGACTTCCATACTGTTTCCAGAGTGGCTGTACCAGCTTGCCTTCCCACCAACAGTGTAGGAGAGTTCCCGTTTTTCCACATCCTCGCCAACACTTGTTTCCTGTCTTGTTAATTTTGGCCATTCTAACTGGTGAAAAGTGGTACCTCATTGTGGTTTTCATGTGTATTTCCTTGATGGCTAGTGATGTTGAATATTTTTCATGTGTTTGTAAGCCATTTGTATGTCTTCTTTGGAGAAGTGTCTGTTCATGTTTTCTGCCCATTTTTTGACTGTATTAATTGTTTTTTGGGTGTTAAATTTGAGAAGTTCTTTATAAATCTTGGATATCAGTCCTTTACCTGTAATGTCATTTGGAAATATCTTCTCTCATTCCTTGGGCTGCCTCTTAGTATTATTGACTGTTTCCTTTGCTGTGCAAAAGGTTTTTATCTTGATGAAGTCCCAAAGTTCATTTTTGCTTTTGTTTCGCTTGCCTATATAGACATATCTTGAAAGAGATCGCTCTTTCCAATGTCAAAGAGTTTACTGTCTATGTTCCATCTAGGATTTTGATGGATTCCTATCTCACATTGAGGTCTTTCATCCATTTTGAGTTTATCTTTGTGTATTGTGTTAAGGGAGTGGTCTAGTTTCATTCTTCTGTATGTGGCTGTCCAATTTTTCCAACACCATTTATTGAAGGGACTGTCTTTTTTCCATTGGATATTATTTCCTGATTTGTCAATGTTTAGTTGACCATAGTGTTGAAAGTCCATTTCTGGTGTGTACATTCTGTTCCATTGGTCTATGTGTCTGTTTTTGTGCCAAAACCCTGCTGTCTTCATGATCAAAACTTTGTAATATACCTTGAAGTCAGACATTGTGATGTCTCCAGCTCTGATTTTCTTTTTCAACAGTCCCATGGAAATTCGAGATCTTTTCTGATTCTATACAAATTTTAGGATTATTTTTTCCAGCTCTGTGAAAAATGTCAATGGTGTTTTGATAGGAATCAATTGCACTGAATGTATAGATTGCTCTGGGCAGCATAGACATTTTCACAATATTTATTCTTCCAATCCATGAGCATGGAATGTTTTTCCATCTCTTTGTGTCTTCCTCCAATTCTTTCATAAGTGTTCTGTAGTTTTTGGAGGATAGATACTGTACCTCTTTGGTTAGGTTTATTCCTAGGTATCTTATCGTTTTTGGAGCTATTGTAAATGGGATATATTCTTTAATTTCCCTTTATTCAGTCACATTTTTACTGTATGGAAAAGCAACTAATTTCTGTGCACTGATTTTGTATCCTACCATGTTGTTGAATTCCTGTATGAGTTCTAGCCATTTGGGGGTGGAGCCTTTTGGGTTTTCCACATAAGGTATCATGTCATCTGCAAAGAGAGAGAGTTTGACTTCTTCATTGCCAATTTGGATGCCTTTTATTTCTTGTTGTCGTCTGATTGCTGAGACTAGGACTTCTATCCCTATGTTGAACAATAGTGGTGAGAGTGGGCATCCTTGCTGTGTTCCTGACCTTAAGGGAGAAGCTCTTAGTTTTTCCCCAATGAGAATGATATTCTCTGTGGGCTTTTCATAGATGGTTTTTATGATGTTGAGGCGTGTTCCCTCTATCCTTATGAAGAGTTTTAATCAGGAAAGGATGCTGTATTTTGTGGGAGTGGGAAAGGGGGAAGCAGGCTCCCCGTTGAGTGGGGAGCCTGATTTGGGGCTAGATCCCAGGACCCTGGGACCATGACCCGATCTAAAGACAGACACCTAACTGACTGAGCCACCCAGGCGTCCCTGGTTCTTTTTATTTTTGAGGGTTCCTTCTCTTAGTCATTCTGTCTAGGCATGGTTGAGCTAATGAACAGAGTTCACAATATCAGCCATGACCCAAGCAGGATACACCCTAGCAAAATCCAGAGTGTTTGGAAGCCACCACCAAAAAACAGCCAAAATGAACCACAAGAATAAAATTTAAAAATTTTAAAAAAGAGAAAAAAAAAGAGTGAGGAGAAAAGGGAGTATAATCTCTCAGTGTGGACAAAGCAGGCTGTTCCAATTCTTCTGGGCTGTATTTTGGTCTCTGTGTTAGAAGACACTGCATCTCAAAATTGCCATGAATTTAAAACTATCTGTATCTATATATATGTAGAAAAATTGAAGACAGTAAAATTGAAGAGAGTAAGAAAAGAACTAAAATGAAGCATAAAAGGATAAAAAATATAATTTTGAAAATATACAAGTTAAAAAGCGTCTATGAAATATACGTTGATATAATAAACACCTAGTAGAAATGAGAAAATGGTAAAAAGTAAAAAAGAGAAAAAGCATAAGAAAAAAAAAGTAAAGGAGAATTTTATCTGAAGAATAAATACGTCGTGAGGCAAAACCTGGAGCTCAATACATTATTTTGCCCTGATGTTGGAGTTTTATAGTCTTGTGGAATCCATACGCTTGTTGTCCACCTGTTTGTCCAGACTGTCTTATGAGGGAGGGGCCTGCCACACTGTTTCTCAGGTAAACCTGCTTGGGAGATGTTGCCCCACCCCCCGGCAAAAGGATGGGCTCAGTGGAAACTGGCATTCTTTGTGGATTTTGTTCCCTCGATGCTTTCGACGCCTCCTCAGAGGATCAGAGCAAAAATGGGCACACCCAAACCTCTAGCCCAGAGCGGAAAGATCACACTCTGCCCTCTTTAATAAGCCCTCCCAGACAAACAGTCTCCACTTCTGTATGCCCCTCTAAAATCTGCAGCCTCCTGTTGTGCAGGCCCAAAGCAACTCTTTGAGGTAGTCCCAGGGGCCCAGGAGTGCCACTGCCCTTTGTGATTCTCAAACCGCAAGCAGCCACAGGCTCTCGCATGCACCTGAAGCTCCTGAATCAAGTCTGTGTGCTGCTCTAATGTCCTTTCCAGGGCACTAGGGCCCTGCGAGTTTTTGTTGGGTCAGGCACAGGTTCTGGACTTTTTCAGGCTGCTCAGGAAAAGAGCAACGATCAACTGGCCTGGTTTGCAGTTTATGGCCATCCAAGCTGAGCATTCCTTCTTGGGCTCACTGAGCATAACCTGCTTCCCGGCTCCACTGCTCAGGTACTCTATCAATTCAGGCACCCCCTTTCACTCTGTGGCTCCTTGTATCCCAAGACCACAATGCCCTACGTAGAATTCTTCCTTTTCATTTCCAGAGCCCCATTCAGAGTGGGATGTGTCTCACTAGAGCAGATTTCTAAGGGTTCTGATTTTGCATTCCAGTGATATATTTCTTTCCAAGAGCCAGCTTATGGAGGTTTCCTCCCCCTTCTGTTTATCTTCTGATATCTCCCCACAGATTCACAACTGCACATACTACATTGCAAAAAGCAGTGTTTTCCTTCTTGTAGAGATCCAGATATATATTCTTACATCTCAGGGTGATTTCGTGGGTGTTCAAAATGGTTTGAAAAATATCCAGCTAAATTCAGGGAACTAGTTGAAACTGTGTCCCCTACTCCTCCACCATCTTGCATCCCTCCTCACCACATCTTCTTTATCCATTCATGTGTCCATGGACATCTGGGCTCTTTCCATATTTTGACTATTTTGAACACTGTTACTATAAACATTGTGGTGCATATGCCTCTTCAAATCACTATTTTTATATCCTTTGGGTAAAAACCTAGTAGTGCAAATGCTGGATCTTAGGGTAGTTCTCTTCTCACATTTTTGAGGAATCTCCATAATATTTTGCACAGTGGCTGAACCAATTTTCTTTACCACGAACAGTGTAAGAGGGTTCCCCTTTGTCTGTATCTTCTCCAACATCTATAGTTTCCTGAGTTGTTAATTTTAGCCATTCCAACCAGTGTGATGTGATATCTCATGTTGGTTTTGATTTGTATTTTTCTGAAATGAGTGATGTTGAGCATTTTTTCATCTGTCTGGTAGTCATTTGTATGTCTTCTTTGGAGAAATGTCTGTTCATATCTTCTGCCCATTTCTTGACTGAAGTTTTTGGGTTTATTTTTCTTGTTGAGTTCAATACGCTCTTTATAGATTTTGAATACTAGCCCTTTTTCTGATACATCACTAATGACTATCTTCTCCTTTTCTGTAGGTTGCCTTTTAATTTTGTTGATTGTTTCCTTTGCTTTGCAAGAGTTTTTATCCTGATGAAGTCCCAATATTTCATTTTTGCCTTTGTCTCTCTTGCCTCTTCATACGTGTCTAGCAAGATGTTTGCAATGGCCAAGGTAAAAGAGGTTGTTGACTGTTTTCTCCTCTAGCATTTTGATGGATTTCTGTCTCATAGTTAGGTCTTTCATCCATTTTGAATTTATTTAAGTAAATGGCTAAAGCAAGTGATCCAGTTTTGTTTTTCTGTATATGGCTGTCCAGTTTTCACCGCACCATTTGTGAAATGGTAAGACTGTCTTTTTCCATTGGATATATTCTTTCATACCTTCCAAGATTAGTTGACCAAAGAGTTGAGAGTCCATTTCTGGGTTCTCTATTCTATTCCATCGATCTCTGTGTCTGTTTTTGTGCCAGTAGCATACTGACCTGATGATTACAGCTGTGTAATACAGCTTAATCTCTGGAATCGTGAAGCCTCCAGCTTTGGTTTTCTTTTTCAATATCACTTTGGCTATTCGTGATCTTTTCTTGTTCCATATAAATTTTAGATTTCTTTATTCTAGCTCTTTGAAAAGTACTGGTGTTAGTTTGATAGGGCTTGCACTGTAAGTGTCTATTGCTTTGCAGAGTATAGATATTTTAACAACATTTGTTCTTCCATTCCATGAGCATGGGATGTTTTTCCATTTCTTGTATCTTCCTCATTTTCTTTCATATGTGTTCTACGGTTTTCAGAGTACAGATCTTTAGCCTCTTTGGTTAGGTTTATTCCTAGGTATCTTATGGTTTTTGGTGTAATTGTAAATGGGATTGATTCCTTCATTTTTCTTTCTGGTGCTTCATTGTTTGTGTATAGAAATGCAACAGACTTCTGTGCACTGATTTTATATCCTGTGACATTGGTGAATTCCAGTATCAGTCCTAGCAATTTTTTAGTGGAGTCTTTCAGGTTTTCTCCATAGAGTATTATGTCCTCTGCGAAGAGTGAAAGTTTGATTTCTTCTCTGTCGATTTGAATGCCTTTTATTCCTTCTTGTTGTCTGATTGTTGAGGCTAGGACTTCCAGTATTACATTGAAAAACAGTGGTGAAGGTGGGCATCCTTGTCGTATTCCTGACCTTAAGGGGAAAATTCTCAGTATTTCCACATTGAGGATCATATTATCTGTGATTCTTTCATATATGTCCTTTATGATGGTGAGGTACATTCCCCCATCCTTATATTTTGAAGATTTTTTAAAAATTTTATTTTATTATGTTACGTTAATCACCATACATTACATCATTAGTTTTTTTTTTTTTTTTAAAGATTTTATTTATTTGGGGCGCCTGGGTGGCTCAGTTGGTTAAGCGACTGCCTTCGGCTCAGGTCATGATCCTGGAGTCCCTGGATCGAGTCCCGCATCGGGCTCCCTGCTCAGCAGGGAGCCTGCTTCTCCCTCTGACCCTCCCCCCTCTCATGTGCTCTCTCTCTCTCTCTCTCTCTCATTCTCTCTGTCTCAAATAAATAAATAAAATCTTTAAAAAAAAAAAAAAGATTTTATTTATTTGACAGAGAGAGACAGCGAGAGCAGGAACACAAGCAGGGGGAGTGGGAGAGGGAGAAGCAGGCCTCCCGCCGAGCAGGGAGCCCAATGTGGGATTCGATACCGGGACCCCAGGATCATGACCTGAGCTGAAGGCAGACGCTTAACAACTGAGCCACCCAGGCGCCCACATCATTAGTTTTTGATGTAGTGTTCTGTGATTCATTGTTTGTGTATAACACCCAGTGCTCCATTCAATACATGTCCTCTTTAATACCCATCACCAGGCTAATCCATCCCCCCACCCCCTTCCTCTCTAGAACCCTCAGTTTGTTTCTCAGAGTCCATAGTCTCTCATGGTTCGTCTCCCCCTCCGATTCCCCCCCTTCATTTTTCCCTTCCTACAATCTTCTTTTACTTTTTAACATATAATGTATTATTTGTGTCAGAGGTACAGGTCTGTGATTCATCAGTCTTACACAATTCACAGCGCTCACCATAGCACATACCCTCCCCAATGTCTATCACCCAGTCACCCCACCCCTCCCACTCCCCACCACACCAGCAACCCTCAGTTTGTTTCCAGAGATTAAGAATTCCTCATATCAGTGATATCATATGATACATGTCTTTCTCTGATTGACTTATTTCACTTAGCATAATACCCTCTAGTTCCATCCACATTGTTGCAAATGGTAAGATTTCATTTTTTTTGATGGCTGCATAATATTCCATTGTGTATATATACCAAATCTTCTTTATCCATTCATCTGTTGATGGACATCTTGGCTCTTTCCATAGTTTGGCTATTTGGACATTGCTGCTATAAACATTGGGGTGCATGTACCCTTTCGGATCCCTACATTTGTATCTTTGGGGTAAATACCCAGTAGTGCAATGGCTGGGTCATATGGAAGCTCTATTTTCAACTTTTTGAGGAACCTCCATACTCTTTTCCAGAGTGGCTGCACAGCTTACATTCCCACCAACAGTGTAGGAGGGTTCCCCTTTCTCTGCATTCTCGCCAACATCTGTCGTTTCCTGACTTGTTAATTTTAGCCATTTGACTGGTGTGAGGTGGTATCTTATTGAGGTTTTGATTTGGATTTCCCTGATGCTGAATGATGTTGAGCACTTTTTCATGTGTCTGTTGGCCATTTGGATGTCTTCTTTGGAAAAATATCTGTTCATGTCTTCTGCCCATTTCTTGATTGGATTATTTGTTATTTGGGTGTTGAGTTTGGTAAGTTCTATATAGATTTTGGATACTAGCCCTTTATCTGATTTGTCATTTGCAAATATCTTCTCCCATTCTGTTGGTTGTCTTTTGGTTTTGTTGGCTGTTTCCTTTGCTGTGCAAAAGTTTTTATCTTGATAAAGTCCTAATAGTTCATTTTTGCCCTTGCTTCCCTTGCCTTTGGTGATGTTTCTAGGAAGAAGTTGCTGTGGCTGAGGTCGAAGAGGTTGATGCCTGTGTTCTCCTCTAAGATTTTGATGGACTCCTACTCACATTTAGGTCTTTCATCCATTTTGAGTCTATTTTTGTGTGTGGTATAAGGAAATGATCCAGTTTCATTCTTCTGCGTGTGGTTGTCAAATTTTCCCAACACCATTTGTTGAAGTGACTGTCTTTTTTCCATTGGACATTCTTTCCTGGTTTGTCAAACATTAGTTGACCATAGAGTTAAGGGTCCATTTCTGGGCTCTCTATTCTATTCCATTAATCTATGTGTCTGTTTTTGTGCCAGTACCATACTGTCTTGATGATGACAGATTTGTAATAGATCTTGAAGTCCGGAATTGTGATGCCACCAGCAGAAAGGACTGGCATAGTATATTCAGAGCACTAAATGAGAAAAATATGCAGCCAAGAATACTATATACAGCTAGACTGTCATTGAAAATAGAAGGAGAGATAAAAAGCTTCCAGGACAAACAGAAACTAAACGAATTTGCAAACACTAAGCCAATAGTACAAGAAATATTGAAAGGGGTCCTCTAAGCAAAGAGAGAGCCTGAAAGTAACACAGACCAGAACGGAACAGAGACAATATACAGTAACAGCCACCTTACAGGCAATACAATGGCACTAAATTCATATCTTTCAATAGTTACCATGAATGTAAATGGGTTGAATGCCCCAATCAGAAGACACAGGGTATCAGATTGGATAAAAAAAGAAGAAGACCTATCAACACGATGTCTGCAACAGACTCATTTTAGACCGAAAGACACCTCCAGATTGAAAGTGGGGGGGGGGAAACTATTTACCATGCTAATGACATCAAAAGAAAGCTGGGGTGGCAATTCTTATATCAGACAAATTAGATTTTAAGCCAAAGACTGTAATAAGAGATGAGGAAGGGCCCTACATCCTACTTAAAGGGTCTCTCCAACAAGAAGATCTAACAATTGTAAATATCTATGCCCCTAACATGGGAGCAGCCAATCATATAAGCCAATTAATAACAAAAGCAAAGAAACACATCGACAATTATACAATAATATTAGGGGACTTTAACACTCCTCTCGCTGTAATGGACAGATCATCTAAGCAAAAGATCAACAAGGAAATAAAGGCTTTAAATGACACACTGGACCAAATGGACTTCACAGATATATTCAGAACATTCCATCCCAAAGCAACGGAGTACATATTCTTCTCTAGTGCCCATGGAACATTCTTCAGAATAAATCACATCCTAAGTCACAAATCAGGTCTCAACCAGTACCAAAGATTGGGATCATTGCCTGCATATTTTTGGACCACAGTGCTTTGAAACTAGAACTCAATCACAAGAGGAAAGTCAGAAAGAACTCAAATACATAGAGGCTAAAGAGCATCCTAGTAAAAAATGAATGGGTCAACCAGGAAATTAAAGAAGTTTTAAAAAAATTCATGGAAACAAATGAAAATGAAAACAGAACTGTTCAAAATCTTTGCGACGCAGCAAAGGCAGTCCTAAGAGGAAAGTATATAGCAATACAAGCCTTTCTCAAGAAACAAGAAAGGTCTCAAATACACAACCTAACCCTACACCTAAAGGAGCTGGAGAAAGAAGAGCAAATAAAGCCTAACCCAGCAGGAGAAGATAAATAATAAAGATCGGAGCAGAAATCAATGAAATAGAAACCAAAAGAACAGTAGAACAGATCAACGAAACTAGGAGCTGGTTCTTTGAAAGAATTAACAAGATTGATAAACCCCTGGCCAGACTTATCAAAAAGAAAAGAGAAATGACCCAAATAAATAAAATCAGGAATGAAAGAGGAGAGATCACAACCAACACCAAAGAAATATTTTGAAGTTTTAATCAGGAAAGATTGCTTATTTTGTCAAATGCTTTTTCTGAATCATTTGAGAGGATCATATGGCTCTTATCCTTTCTTTTATCAATGTGGTGTATCACACTGATTGATTTGCAAATGGTGAACCACACGTTCCGTCCAGGGATGAATCTTTACTTGGTTATTAATGTATTGTATCACATTGATTTATTTGTGGCTGTTGAGCCAAACTTGCAGCCCAGGAATAAATCCCACTTGGTCGTGGTGAATAATCCTTTTATGTACTGTTGTTCCTACTATCTAGTATCTTGGTGAGAATTTTTGCATCCATGTTCATTACCAATATTGGTCTGTAATTCTCCTTTTTAGTGGGGTATTTTTCTGTTTTTATCCAAGTAATGCTGGCCTCTTATAATGAGTTTGGAAGTTTTCCTTCCATTTCTATTTATAGAATTTCAGAAGAATAGGTATTAATTCATCTTTAAATGTTTGGTAAAATTCTCCTGGTAAGCCATCTGGTTCTGGACTAGTGTTTTAGGATAGTTTTGATTACTGATTCAATTTCTTTGCTGGTCATAGGCCTGTTCAGATTTTCTATTTCTGCCTTTTTCAGTTTTGGTAGTTTATATGTATCTAGGAACTTATCCATTTCTTCCAGATTGCCTAATTTGTTGGCATATAATTGTTAATAATATTCTATTTGTATTTCACTGGTGTTGGTTGTGATTGCTCCTCTTTCATTCATGATTTTAATTATTTGGGTCCTTTCATTTTCTTTTTGAGAAGTCTGGTAGGATTTTATCAATCTTATTATTTCTTTCAAAGAACCAATTCGTAGTTCCCTTGATCCTTTCTACTGGTTTTCTGATATCTATATCATTGATTTCTGCTATAATCTGTATTATTTTCCTTCTCCTGTTGGATTTAGGCTTTATTTGCTGTTCTTTATCCAGCTACTTTAGATGTAATAATAGGTTGTGTTTTTGAGACGTTTCTTGCTTCTTGAGGAAGGCCTTTATTGTTATATAATTCCCTCTTAGGACCACCCTTTTTACATCCCCATGTGCTTGAACAGTTGTGTTTTCATTTTCATTTCCTTCCATGTATTTTTAAATTTTTTCTTTAATTTTCTCATTGACCGATTCATGCTTTAGTAGGATGTTCTTTAAACTCCATGTATTTTTAGAACTTCCATTTTTTTTTTTTTAAGATTCATAGTGTCAGGTTCTGAAAATATTTATTGTATTACATCAATCTTTTTCTGCTGGTGAAACCTGGTTTGTAACCCAATATGTGATCTATTCTAGAGAATGTTCCATGTGCACTGAAGAAATATGTGTATTGTGCTAGTTTAGGATGGAATACCCTGAATATATCTGTTAAGTCCACTTGGTCAAGTATGTCATTTAAAGCCCATTTTTCCTTTTTGATGTTCTGGTTAGATGTGCCCATTGCTGTGAAAGGGGAAGTTAAGGTACCCTAATATTATTGTATCATTATCAATGAGTTTCTTTCACTTTGTTATTAATCGATTTATATTTGGCTGGTCCCATGTTATGAGCATAATTATTTGCAATTGTTAGAACTTCTGTTTGGATAGTCCCCTTTTATATGATGTAGTGTCCTTCTTCATCTCTTATTACAGTCTTTGGTTTAAAATCTAGTTTTTCTAATATAAGGATGGTTATTCTAGCTTTCTGTTGATTTCCATTAGCATGATAAATTGTTCTCCACCTCCTCACTTTCAATTTGGAGGTGTCTTTTGGTCCAAAATCATTCTCTTCATTTTGGGAAAAGATGGCAGAGGAGTAGTGGACCCTATTCCAACTGGTCCCCAGAATTGAGCTGGATATCTACCAGACAACCCTGAACACCCACGAAATCAGCCTGAGATGTAAGAAGATAGATGTGGATCTCTACAAACAGAATATCGCAAGCGGTTGGTTTCAAAGTATGAAGCGGGGAACCATGATCCTGAGGGCACATATCCAAAGATAAATGGAAAGGGGAGGGAGCTGAAGTGATCCTATATTGCCGGTGAGCAATAGCCTCCCACACTAGGGCCAAGCACAGACTGGCAGATCAATAGTGGTGGGAAAGGATTTTCGGACAGGCCCCCGGACTGAAACCTGGAGTGGCGGGGCTATGCGTGTGAACTCGGTGTGGCTGGCAGTTGTAAAAGCACAAAGAGCAGAGACTTGTCTCTATGCCCCGACCTGGAGGCAACTACTGGGAGCCCAACTGAGGGTTGCAAAACAGAAAACACTGCAGTTTATAGCAGCACAGACGGACAGACATAGTGTTGCCTGGAGAGTTCACTGAAGAACAGACTGTGATCTCTCTGCTCTGAGGCACAGGGTTGAAAATGATCTCTTTGCTCTGACTCCTGGAGGAGATGTGGAAAGCCACAAGGGAAAGCCGCCTGAGAACAAAAGCCCCAAAAAACCAGTTTTCACTGAGCCCATCAGCTGCAACAGGGGACAGGGCAACTCTGACCAAACAGGGTTGCCTGAGTAAACAACGTGGCAGGCCCCTCCCAGGGAAGACGGGCTGGGAGAACAAGAGGCCAAGAACCCTAAGGTCCCTAGAAAACAGGTGCATCTTGCTTGGGTTGTGGTCAATAATTTGGACTTTGTACATTCCCTCAACAACCCCTCAACAGA
This sequence comes from Phoca vitulina, assembly GCF_004348235.1. Taxonomy (NCBI): domain Eukaryota; kingdom Metazoa; phylum Chordata; class Mammalia; order Carnivora; family Phocidae; genus Phoca; species Phoca vitulina. Next base: position 677,715 of record NW_022589827.1, on the reverse strand, counting down.
ATGACTAGGAGGAAGAACCCCCAAAATAGGAAAGACTCAGAGACTGTGACTTCTGCCACAGATTTACAAATGGATACAGATATAACCAAGATGTCGGAAATGGACTTCAGGGTAGAAATTGGGAAGACAATAGCTAGAATGTAGAAATCGATTAATGGCAACATAGAGTCTCTAAGGGCAGAAATGAAAGCTGAACTGGCAAAATTTAAAAATAGTATCAATGAGATCCAATCTAATCTAGATAATCTAACAGCTAGGGTAAGTGAGGCAGAAGAATGAATTAGTGATCTAGAAGACCAATTTATAGAAAAGAAGGAAAAACAGGAGGCCAGGGCAAAACAACTCAAAATCCATGAAAACAGAATCAGAGAAATAAGTGATACCATGAAACATTCCAATGTCAGAATCATTGGGATCCCTGAGGGGGTGGAGAGAGAGGACTAGAAGATATATTTGAGCAAATCTTAGTGGAGAAGTTTCCTAATCTGGGGAATGAAACAAACATATTTGTCTTAGAGGCAGAGAGGAACCCTCCAAAGATCAAGGAGAGCAGGCCAACGTCCCAGAATGTAATAGTAAAACTCGCAAATCTTAGAAACAAGGAAACCATTTTAAGGGCAGTTAGGGGAAAAGATTCCTTACGTACAGAGGGAGGAACATCTGAACAACGTCAGACCTATCCATGGAAACCTAGAAAACCAGAAAGCGCTGGCAAGACATATTCAGGGTACTTAACGAGAAGAACATGCAGCCAAAAATACTTTATCTGGCAAGGCTGTCATTTAGAATGGATGGATAGATGCAGAGCTTCCATGACTGGCAGAAACTGAAAGAATATGTGACCACTAAGCCTGTCCTGCAAGAAATATTGAAGGGGGTTCGATAAAAGAGGAAAGACCCCAAGAGTGCTATAGAACAGAAATGTACAGGTACAATCTATAGAAACAAGGTCTTCACAGGCAACATGATGACAATAAATTCATATCTTTCAATAATCATTCGCAACATAAACAGTCTAAATGCTCCCATAAAATGCACAGGGTTGCAGATTGGATAAAAAGACAGGACCCATCCATATGTTATCTATAAGAGATTTCTTTTGAACCTAAAGATACATCCAGACTGAAAGTGAAGGGATGGAGATCCATCTTCCATGCCAACGGACCTCACAAAAAAGCTGGGGTAGCAATTCTTATTAGACAAATTAGATTTTAAGCTAAAGACTGTAGCTAGAGACACAGAAGGACACTATATCATTCTTAAAAGGTCTATCCAACAAGAAGATCTAACAGTTGTAGATATCTACACCCCCAACATGGGAGCAGCCAACTATGTAAGCTAACTGTTAACCAAAATAAGGAGTCATATTGATAATAATACGTTAATTATAGGACAGATCACCTAAGCAGAAAATCAACAAAGAAACAAGAGCTGTGAATGACACACTGGACCAGATGGACCTCTTTTAGATATGTACAGAATATTCCACCCTATGACAACAGAATACTCATTCTTCTCGAGCACACACGGACCTTTCTCCAGAATAGACCACATCTTGTGTCACAAATCAGGTCTCAACCGATACCAAAAGATTGAGATTTTTCCATGCATATTCTCAGACCATAATGTTTTAAAACTGGAACTCAATCACAAGAAAAAATTTGGCAGAAATTCAAACACTTGGAAGCTAAAGACCACTCTGCTCAAGAATGTTTGGGTCAACCAAGAAATCAAAGAAGAACTTAAACAATTCATGGAAACCAATGAGAACGAAAACACATCGGTCCAAAACCTATGGGATACTGCAATGGTCATCCTAAGGGGGAAATGCATAGCCATCCAAGCCTCACTCAAAAAAATAGAAAAATCCCGAATTCACCAACTAACTCTACACCTTAAAGAACTAGAGAAAAAGCAACAAACAATGTCTAAGCCATGCACTAGAAGAGAAATAATTATGATCAGAGCAGAGATCAATGAATTAGAAACTGGAAACAGAGTAGAACAAATCAACGAAACTACAAGCTGGTTTGCTGAAAGACTTAAGATCCACAAACCACTGGCCAGAAGTATCCAAAAGAAAAGAGATAGGACCCAAAGTAATGAAATTATGAATGAAAGGGGAGATATCAGGACTAACACCAAGGAAGTAGAAACAATTATTAGAAATTATTATCAACAACTGTATGCCAATAAACTGAGCAACCTGGAAGAAATGAATGCCTTCCTGGAAGCATATAAAGTCCCAAGACTGCAACAGGAGGAACTTGACAACCTGAATAGCCCAATAACCAGTAAGGAGATTGAAGCAGTGATCGAAAACCTCCCAAAAAACAAGACTCCAGGGCCTGATGGATTCCTTGGGGAATTCTACCAAACATTCAAAGAAGAAATAATACCTATTCTCCTGAAGCTGTTTCAAAAAATAGAAGCAGAGGGAAAGCTTCCAGACTCATTCTATGAGGCCAACATTACCTTAATCTGTAAACCAGGGAATAACCCCATCAAAAAGGAGAATTTCAGACCAATATCCCTGATCAATATGGATTCCAAAATCCTCAACAAAATCCTAGCTAATAGGATCCAACAGTACATGAAAAGGATCATCCACCACGACCAGGTGGGATTTATCCTCAGGTGGATCAATGTTCGTAAATCAATCAATGTGATAGAACACATTAATAAGAGGAGAGAGAAGAATCATACGGTCCTCAATTGATACAGAAAAAGCATTTCACAAAATACAGCATCCTTTCCTCATTAAAACTCTTCAGTATATAGGGATAGAGGGAACATTCCTCAAGTTCATAAAATCCATCTATGAAAACCCCACAGCGAATATCATCCTCAATGGGGAAAAGCTGAGAGCCTTTCCCTTCAGATCAGGAACACTTCAAGGATGCCCTCTCTCGCCACTATTTTTCAATATAGTACTAGAAGTCCTGGCACCACCAATGAGACAGCAAAAAGAAATAACAAGTATTCAAATTGGGAAAGAAGAAATCAAACTCTCTCTCTTCACAGATGACGTGATACTTTATGTGGAAAATCCAACAGACTCTACCCCCAAATTACTAGAACTCATATAGCAATTCAGTAATGTGGCAGGATACAAAATCAATGCACAGAAATCAGTTGCTTTCTTATACACTAACAATGCAACTGTAGAAAGAGAAATTTGACAATTGATTCCATTTACCATAGCACCAAAATACAAGATACCTTGGAATAAACCTAACCAAAGTACAGAACACTCATGGAAGAAATTGAAGAAGACACAAAAAGATGGAAAAACATTCCATGGTCAGGGATCAGATGAATAAACATTGTTAAAATATCTATGCTACCCAGAGGAATCTATACCTTCAACACCAACCAGATCATGTCATATCCAATGACATTTTTCAAAGTGCTGGAACAAACAATCCTAAAATTTGTATGGAATCAGAAAAGACCCCGAATCACCAAGGAAATGTTGAAAAAGAAAAACAAAGCTGGGGGCATCATGTTGCCTGATTTCAAGCTATATTACAAAGCTGTGATCACCAAGACAGCACAGTCCTGGCACAAAAACAGACATATCGACCAATGGAACAGAATAGAGAGCCCAGATATGGACCCTCAACTCTATGGTCAAATAATCTTCGATGAAGCAGGAAAAAATATGCAATGGAAAAAAGACAGTCTCTTCCATAAATGGTGTTGGGCAAATTGGACAGGTATATACAGAAGAATGAAACTCGACCATTCTCTAATACCATACACAAAGATAAAGTTAAAATTGATGAAAGACCTCAATGTGAGACAGGAATCCATCCAACTCCTAGAGGAGAACATAGGCAGTAACCTCTTGGACATCGGCCACAGCAACTTCTTTCAAGATACATCTCCAAAGGCTAGTGAAACAAAAGCAAAAATGAACTTTTGGGTCTTCATCCAGATCAAAAGCTTCTGCACAGCAAAGGAAACAGTCAACAAAACAAAGAGGCAACCCACAGAATGGGAGAAGATATTTGCAAATGACACTACAGATAAAGGGCTGGTATCCAAGATCATAAAGAACTTCTCAAACTCAACACCCAAAAAACAAATAATCAAGTCAAAAAATGGGCAGAAGAGATGAAAAGACACTTCTCTGAAGAAGACATACAAATGGCTAACAGACACATGAAAAAATGTTCATCATTAGCCATCAGGGAAATGCAAATCAAAACCACATTGAGATATCACCTTACACCAGTTGGAATGGCAAAAATGGACAAGGCAAGAAACAACAAATGTTGTAGAGGTTGTGGAGAAAGGGGAACCCTCTTACACTATTGGTGGGAATGCAAGTTGGTACAGCCACTTTGGAAAACAGTGTGGATGTTCCTCAAAACATTAAAAAAGAGCTACCCTATGACCAGCAATTGCGCTCCTGGGTATTTACCCCAACGACACAGATGTAGGGAAAAGAAGGGCCATATGCACCCCAATGTTCATAGCAGCAATGTCCACAATAACCGAACTGTGGAAAGAGCCGAGATGCCCTTCAACAGATGAATGGATAAAGAAGATGTGGTCCATATATACAATGGAATATTACTCAGCCATCAGAAAGGATGAATACCCAACTTTTACATCAACATAGATGGGACTGGAGGAGATTATGCTAAGTTAAATAAGTGAAGCAGAGAAAGTCAATTATCATATGGTTTCAGTTATTTTTGGAACTTAAGGAATAGCATGGAGGACATTAGGAGAAGGAAAGGAAAATTGAAGTGTGGTAAACGGATGGGGAGACGAACCATGAGAGACTATGGACTCTGAGAAAGAAACAGGGTTTTAGAGGTGTGAAGCGTCCTGGAATTTGGTGTGAATTTCTCCATCTGTTCATTTGTCCAGAAACAAAAAGAAGGAAGAAAAAGAAAAAACCAACAATAACATCATCAACAACAAAACAACCAAAAAACCCTAGATCCTCGGTTTGTTTTGTTATGCTTTAAAAGAAAGTAGATCCAAATATAAGAATGAAGAAAAAAATATATATATATATACATTTTTGGTTTATTTTTATATATGTTTATATATAATAAAATAAAATATAATGAAAGGAACACTAAATAAAAAATATATAAAGCATATATAAAAATAAAAATTTGTCACTGTACAATAAGTCATTAATTTTTGACGTAGTGATCTATTGTATGGTGACTAAGATAACATAATAAAATAAAATTTAAAAATAAATAATAAATAAAAATTTAAAAAGAATAAGGCAGGAATTGAAAAAAAATAAGAAAATAACTGAAAAATAATAATAAAAAATAAAGAATAAAAGTAGACAAGATGCTAGATACTATTTTCCCCTAGAGCTGAAGCTTTGCAGCTCTCTATGATCAGTAAACTTGGTGTAAGTGAGTTGTATGTGCTTGTCTTCTGGGGTAAGTGACTTTTGCCTTGATTCTTAAGTGGATTTGCCCTAGTGGAAATGCGCCTCCAGTGTGCAGGGAGGCAGGGCTTCATGTAAGCTGTTTTGGACTCCACTAGTTTGTGCTATTCTGCTCCCCGAAGGCTTTTAGCACTGGTGGGCAGGATGAATATGGCAGCGCCCTCCTCTCTAGCCCCAGAGCTGAAAATTCAGCCCCCCCCCAGTCTTCAGTGAGCCCTCAGAGAAAAGCAGTCAATCACTCTTCTCCCCACTTTCCATTAGAACTCTATGCTCACCTTGCTTATGTCCAAGCTTTTTTTTTTTAATCATTGACATGTGAATGAATTTCAAATCTCCAAATTTTAGGGAATCCTGCGTGCAGACCCATGCTATTCCTCTCAGGGAGGGTCCCTTCTTGCTTCTGCCTTTTACTGGACCAGTCCCTGGAACATGGTCGCATGACCATGTAACAGTTCAAAGTTTATGGTAACATAGTGCAGAAAGCCAGCAGTTCTCGCTGTTCTCAGCCGGCTTCCACGCTGCAAGGCCTAGGAATAATACAACACTTAGGCACCAACCAGCCTTCTTGTGACCCAGGAGATCCTCAGATCATGTCATATTGGGATTCTGTTCCACTTCTCCACCTGAGCACCTTTAAGCCAGGAACTTCCCCCAGTATAGCAGACTTCTTCTTTTTTTTTTTTTTTTAAAGAAAGACTTTTTTTTTTTTAAAGATTTTATTTATTTATTTGAGAGAGAGGATGAGAGGAGAAAGAGAGCACATGAGAGGGGGGAGGGTCAGAGGGAGAAGCAGACTCCCTGCTGAGCAGGGAGCCTGATGCGGGACTCAAACCTGGGACTCCAGGATCACGACCTGAGCTGAAGGCAGTTGCTCAACCAACTGAGCCACCCAGGCACCCTAGCAGACTTCTAAAAGTTCCAATTTTGGGAGGAGGGGGAAAGATGGCAGAGGAGGAGGAGACCCTATTTCAACTGGTCCCCAGAATTGAGCTGGATATCTACCAGACCAATCTGAGCACCCATGAAACCAGCCTGAGATGTAAGAAGATCTGGATCTCTACAAACAGAATATCGCAGGTGGTTGGTTTTGATGTACAAAGCGGGGAGCCTTGATTCCCCAGGAAGATATAGGAGGATAAACAGCAGCGGGAGGGTGCCTGGTCGTGGGGATCCTACACCGCCGGTGAGCAAGACCCTCGCGCGCTGTGGACAGGCACAGACTCGCAGACCCGTAGCGGCGGGGAAAGGACTTTAGGCACCCCCGGGCGTAAACCTGGAGCGTCGGGGTCACGCGCACGCAAAATGGGAGCGGCTGGCAGTTTTAGAAGTTCAAAGGGCAGAGACATGCCCCGACCTGGAGGCAGGACTGAGAGCGCTGCGGAGGGGCTAACAACCCAGGACACTGAAGTTTATAGTAACACGGAAAGAAACAGAGACGGTGTGGCCTGGAGACCTCACTGAAGAACAGACTGTGATCTCTCTGCTCTGAGGCAGAGGGTTGGAAATGGTCTCTACTCCTCTGACTCGCAGAAGAGACGTGGAAAGCTGCCAGGGAAAGCTGCCAGAAAACAAAAGCCCCAAAGACTGATTCCCGCTGAGCCCATCCCCCGCCACAGGGGGGCAGGGCAACTCCGCCCAAACATGGTTGCCTGAGTAACAGCACAGCAGGCCCCTTCCCTAGAAGACAGGCTGGGAAAACAAGAGGCCAGCAACCCTAAGGTCCCAAGAAAACAGGTGCATCTTGCTTGGGTTCTGGTCAATAATTTGGACTCTAAACATTCCCTCAAACACCCATCAACAGAATGACTAGGAGGAGGAGCCCCCAAAACAGAAAAGACTCAGAGATCATGACTTATGCTGCAGATTTACAAATGGATGCAGATATAACCAAGATGTCAGAGATGGAATTCAGGCTAGCAATTGTGAAGACAATGGCTAGAATGGAGAAATCAATTAATGGCAACATAGAGTCTCTAAGGGCAGAAATAAAAGGTGATTTGGCAGAACTGAAAAATGCTATCAATGAGATCCAATCCAATCTAGATAATCTAACAGCTAGGGTAACTGAGGCAGAAGAATGAGCGACCTGGAAGACAATTTAATAGATAAAAACGGAAAAGAGGAGGCCAGGGAAAAACAACTCAGAATCCATGAAAATAGAATCAGAGAAATAAGTGACACCATGAAGCATTCCAATGTCAGAATTATTGGAATCCTGGAGGGAGTAGATAGAGAGAGAGGGCTAAAAGATGTATTTGAGCAAATTGTAGCTGAGAACTTCCCTAATCTGGGGAATGAAACAAACATTCGAGTCCTAGAGGCAGAGAGGGCCCCTCCTAAGATCAAGAAAAACAGGCCAACACCCCGGCATGTAATAGTAAAACTTGCAAATCTTAGAACCAAGGAAACTATCTGAAGGGCAGTTAGGGGGAAGAGAGTCCTTACGTACAGAGGGAGGAACATCAGAATAACATCAGACCTATCCACAGAGACCTGGCAAGCCAGAAAGGGCTGGCAAGACATATTCACAGTACTAAATGAGAAGAACATGCAGCCAAGAATACTTTATCTGGCAAGGCTGTCATTTAGAATGGATGGAGAGATGCAGAGCTTCCAAGACTGGCAGAGGCTGAAAGAATATGTGACCACTAAGCCGGCCCTGCAAGAAATATTAAGGGCGGTTCTATAAAAGGAGAAAGACCCCAAGAGTGATCTACAACAGAAATTTACAGGGACAATCTATAAAAACAACATCTTCACAGGCAACATGATGACAATTAATTCATATCATTCAATAATCACTCTCAACGTGAATGACCTAAATGCTCCCATAAAACGGGACAGGGTTGCAGATTGGATAAAAAGACAGGACCCATCCATATGCTGTCTACAAGAGACTCATTTTGAACCTAAACATACATCCAGACTGAAAGTGAAGGGATGGAGATCCCTCTTCCATGCTAGCGGGCCTCAAAAGAAAGCTGGGGTAGCAATTCTTATATCAGACAAATTAGAATTTAAACTAAAGTCTGTAATAAGAGACACAGAAGGACACTATATCGTTCTTAAAGGGTCTATCCAACAAGAAGATCTAACAATTGTAAATATCTACGCCCCCAACATTGGTGCAGCCATCTACATAAGCCAACTGTTACCCAAAATAAAGAGTCATATTGATAACAATCCGTTAATTATAAGAGACCTCAATACTCCACTCTCAAGAATGGACAGATCATCTAAGCAGCAAATCAACAAGGAAACAAGAGCTTTGACTGATACATTGGAACAGATAGACCTCAAGATATTTAGAGAACATTCCACCCTAAAACAACAGAATACTCATTCTTCTCGAGCGCACATGGAACTTTCTCCAGAATAGACCACATACTGGGTCACAAATCAGGTCTCAACCGATACCAAAAGATTGAGATTATTCCCTGCATATTCTCAGACCACAATGCTCTAAAACTGGAACTCAATCACAAGAAAAAATTGGGCAGAAATTCAAACACTTGGAAGCTAAAGACCACTCTGCTCAAGAATGTTTGGGTCAACCAAGAAATCAAAGAAGAACTTAAACAATTCATGGAAACCAATGAGAACGAAAACACATCGGTCCAAAACCTATGGCATACTGCAAAGGCAGTCCTAAGGGGGAAATACATAGCCATCCAAGCCTCACTGAAAAAAACAGAAAAATCCCAAATTCACCAACTAACTCTACACCTTAAAGAACTAGAGAAAAAGCAACAAATGATGCCTAAACCACGCATTTAAAGAGAAATAATTAAAATTAGAGCAGAAATCATTGAATTAGATGCCAGAAACACAGTAGATCAGATCAACGAAACTAGAAGTTGGTTCTTTGAAAGAATTAATAAGATTGATAAACCACTGGCCAGACTTATCCAAAAGAAAAGAGAAAGGACCCAAATTAATAAAGTATGAATGAAAGGGGAGAGATCACGACTAACACCAAGGCAATAGAAACAATTATTAGAAATTATTATCAACAACTATATGCCAGTAAACTGAGCAACCTGGATGAAATGGAGGCCTTCCTGGAAACGTATAAGGTGCCAAGACTGAAATAGGAAGAAATTGGCAACCTGAATAGGCCAATATGCAGTAAGGAGATTGAAGCAGTGATCAAAAACCTCCCCCAAATCAAGAGGCCAGGGCCTTATTTGAGTTAGAATTCCCTGGGGAATTCTACCAAACATTCAAAGAAGAAATATTACCTATTCTACTGAAGCTGTTTCAAAAAATAGAAACAGAAGGAAAACTTCCAAACTCATTTTATGAGGCCAGCATTACCTTAATCCCCAAACTAGGCAAAGACCCCATCAAAAAGGAGAATTTCAGACCGATATCCCTGATGAATATGGATTCCAAAATCCTCAACAAAATCCTAGCTAATAGGATCCAACAATACATTAAAGGGATCATCCCTCACGACCAAGTGGGATTTATCCCTGGGATGCAAAGGTGTTTCAACATTCGCAAATCAATCAGTGTGATAGAACACATTAATAGGAGGAGGGAGAAGAACCATACAATCCTCTCAATTGATGCAGAAAAAGCATTTGACAAAATACAACATCCTTTCCTGATTAAAACTCTCCAGAGTATAGGGATAGAGGTAACATTTCTCAAGTTCATAAAAGCCATCTATGAAAAACCCACAGCGAATATCATCCTCAATGGGGAAAAGCTGAGAGCCTTTCCCTTCAGATCAGGAACACGTCAAGGATGCCTACTTTCGCCACTATTGTTCAACATAGTACTAGAAGTCCTAGCAACAGCAATCAGACAACAAAAAGAAATAAAAGTTATTCAAATTGGCAAGGAAGAAGTCAAACTCTCTCTTTTTGCAGATGACATGATACTTTATGTGGAAAACCCAAAAGACTCCACCCCCAAATTGCTAGAACTCATCCAGCAATTCAGTAATGTGGCAGGATACAAAATCAATGCACAGAAATCAGTTGCTTTCTTATACACTAACAATGCAACTGTAGAAAGAGAAATTAGAGAAACGATTCCATTTACAATAGCACCAAAAAACATAAGATACCTCGGAATACACCTAACCAAAGAGGTAAAGGATCTATACTCTAGGAACTACAAAATACTCATGAAGAAATTGGAAGAAGACACAAAAAGATGGAAAAATATTCCATGCTCATGGATCAGATGAATAAACATTGTTAAAATGTCTATGCTACCCAGAGCAATCTATACCTTCAATGACATCCCGATCAAAATTCCAATGACGTTTTTCAAAGTGCTGGAACAAACAATCCTAAAATTTGTATGGCATCAGAAAAGACCCCGAATCACCAAGGAAATGTTGAAAAAGAAAAACAAAGCTGGGAGCATCACGTTGCCCTGTTTCAAGGTATATTACAAAGCTGTGATCATCAAGACAACATGGTATTGGCACAAAAACGGACATATCGACCAATGGAACAGAATAGAGAACCCAGATATGGACCCTCAACTCTATGGTCAAATAATCTTTGACAAAGCAGGAAAAAACACGCAATGGAAGAAAAACAGTCTCTTCAATAAATGGTCGTGAGAACACTGCACAGGTATATACAGAAGAATGAAACTCAACCGTTCTCTTACACCGTACAGAAACATAAACTCTAAATGGATGGAAGACCTCAATGTGAGACAAGAATCCATCAAAATCCTTGAGGAGAACATAGGCAGTAACCTCTTGGACATCGACCACAGCAACTTCTTTCAAGACATGTCTCCAAAGTCAAGGGAAACAAAAGCGAAAATGAACTTTTGGGACTTCATGAAGATAAAAAGCTTCTGCAGAGCAAAGGAAACGCCAACAAAACAAAGATGCAACCCACAGAATGGTAGAAGATATTTGCAAATGACACTACAGACAAAGGGCTGATATCCAAGTTATATGAAGATTTTTTCAAACTAAACACCCAAAAAACAATTAATCAAGTCATTAGTCATCAGGGAAATGCAAATCAAAACCACATTGAGATACCACTTTACAGCAGTTAGAATGGCAAAAATTGACAAGACAAGATACAACAAATTTTGGAGAGGTTGTGGAGAAAGAGGAACCCTCTTACATTGTTGGTGGGAATGTATGTTGGTACAGTCAGTTTGGAAAACAGTGTGGAGGTGCCTCAAAAAATTAAAAATAGAGCTACCCTATGACCCAGGAATTGCACTTCTGGGTATTTACCCCAGAGATGCAGATGTAGTGAAAAGAAGGGCCATATGTACTCCAATGTTCATAGTAGTAATGTCCACAATAACCAAACTGTGGAACGAGCCGAGATGCCCTTCAACGGACGAATGGATAAGCTGATGTGGTTTATATATACATTGGAATATTATTCAGCCATCAGAAAGGATGAATACCCAACTTTGCATCATGATTGATGAGACTGGAGGAGATTATGCTAAGTGAAATAAGTCAAGCAGAGAACGTCCATTATCATATCATTTCACGTATTTGTGGAACATAAGGAATAGCATGAGGATATTAGGAGAAGGAAGGGGAAAATGAAGGGGGGGGGAATTGGAGGGGGAAATGAACCATGATAGATCATGGACTTCGAAAACAAACTGAGGGTTTTAGAGGAAGGTGGGGTGGGGGGATGTGTTAGCCCTATTATGTGTATTAAGTAGGGCACATATTGCATGGAGCACTGTGTGTTATATGTAAACAATGAATCATGGAACACTACATCAAAAACTAATGATGTACTGTATGGTGACTATCATAACATAATAAAACAGACAAGTGTTTGTAAACTTATGTAAAAGAGCATATGGGAATAGTTGTATGTTTAACTCAGTGAATCTACACTCTGTATAAAAAAAAGATATGTAAAACTTTGACAAACTGTCTTCCAAAGTAGTTGTATTATTTTGCAATCCAATCAGCAATGGGTGAAAATTATGTATTTCTGGTGAGGTTATCTGTTATGGTATTTGCTCCATTCTTAAATCAGGTTTTTAATTTTCCTGTTGATGAGTTTTAAGTGTTTTTGTGTATCTTGATAACAGTTCTTTATCAAATATCTCATACAAATATTTTCTCCCAGTCTGTGGTTTGTTTCCTAATTTCTTTGATACTGCATTTCACAGCATGGAAATTTTTATTTTTAATGAAGTCCATCTAATCAATTATGTCTTTCATGGATTATGCCTTTTGTATTGTATTTAAAAAGTTATCACCACATTGCAAATCATCTAGGTGTTTTCCTATGTTATCTTCTTGTACTTTTATAGTTTTATGGTTTACCTTTATTTCTTTGACCCATTAGAGTTAATTTGTGTGAATACTGTAAGCTCTCTGTGTTTATTTTTTTGTGGGTGGATATTCAGTTGTTCTAGCACCTTTTGTTGAAAAGAGTATTGTTGCTCCATTGTATTGTTTTTTAAAAAATCAGTTGACTATATTTATAGGGTTTTTATTTCTGGGCTCTGTAATCTGTACCTTTTATCTATTTGTCTGTTGTTTGACAAATGCCACCCTGTCTTGATTATTATAGTTTTATAGTAAGCCAGGAAGTTAGGTAGCATAAATCCTCCAACTTGTTTTTTTCAATAATGTGTTAGCTATTTGAGGTCTCTCTATTAAGCTCTCCATATAAACTTTAGAATCATTTTGTAGACATTCACAAAATAATTTATTGATATTTTGATTGGAATTGTATTGAATTTATAGATAAAGTTGGGAAGAACAGACGTCTTAAGAAATTTGAGTCTTCTAATTCATAAACAGACTATATCTCCATTTTTTAAGTTTTTCTTTCATTTTTTTCACTAGAGTTTACTAGATTTCCTCATATAAAACTTGTACAAATTTCATTAGATTTACACTAATGTATTTCATTTGTGTGGTAATATAAATGGTTTAGTGCCTCTGCTAGTATATAGTTAAGTGGTAGATTTTTGAATATTAATATTGTATGCTGCAACCTTCCTTTAATTGCTTATTAGTTCCAAAAGTTGATTCTTTTCAACTGTATACATAATTATATAATTTGTGATCAATAACAGTTTTGTATCTTCCTATCCAATCTACAAATATATTTCAATTTCTTGCCTTACTGCATGAGGAAGTAGTTCTCATAAGGTGTTGACAAGGGGTAGTGAGAAATAACACTTTTGCCTTGTAACTGATCTTAGTGAGAAAACTTAAATTTTCTCACCATTAAGCATGATGCTAACTGTAGTTGCTTTTTAACTATATAGCCATTATGATGTTGAGAAAGTTTCCCTGTATTCCTAGTTTATCAAGAATTGTTATCATGAATGGGTATTGAATTATATCAAATGCTTGTTCTGTGTATATTGATATGATCATGTAATTTTTCTTTAGTCCCTTGATGTGATGAATTGCATTACTTGATTACTGTATGCAAAGCCAGCCTTGTACACTTGGGATAATTCCTTCTTGGTTATCACATTTAATTGTTTTTATTTGACAGGACTGGGAAGATGGCAGAACAGGAGGACCCTAAGTTCACCTCATCCCACATTTACAACTAGAATTCACTCACATCCAAGCAAATAAACTGGAGAGTGATTTGAAGACTGGCAGAGCAAACTCCACAGCTAAGGGTAGAGAATAAGCTGCTTCAGAGAGGTTAGGAAGGGCAGAAATGATGTTTGGGAGCTTCCTGCAGGAGGGAGGGAGATGCAGTCCCAGAGGGAGGAAAGCAAGAATGAGCCCACAGGGGAAAATGAATCCTCATGACACCTGGACTTGAAAACCACAAGGGCTGAAATTTGTGAGTTTGTATCACCAGCAAGATGTGGAGCCTGCAGCTTTAAAAGTCAGTTGACTCCATCTGGTTTTGGAATCAAAGTGATGTTAGCCTCATAGAATGAGTTTGGAAGTTTTCTTTCCATTTCTATTTTTTGAAACAGTTTCAGAACAATAGGTATTACATTCTTCTTTAAATATTTGGTAGAATTCCATGGCAGGCCATCCGGCCCTGGACTTTTTTTTTTTTGGGGGGGGGGAAATTTCGATTAGTGATTCAATTTCATTGTTGATTATGGGCCTGTTCAGGTTTTCTATTTCTTCCTGTTTCAGTTTTGGTAGTTTATATGTTTCTAAGAATTAATCCATTTCTTCCATATTGCCTAATTTGTAGGTATATAATTGCTCATAATATTCTTTTACAATTGTTTGTATTTCTTTGGTGTTGGTTGTGAGGTCTCCTCTTTCATTCATGATTTTATTTATTTTGGTCCTTTCTCTTTTCTTTTTGATAAGTCTGGCTAGGGGTTTATCAATCTTATTAATTCTTTCAAAGAATCAGTTCCTAGTTTCGTTAATCTGTTCTATTTTTTGAATTCTATATCATTGATTTCTGCTCTAATTTTTATTACTTATCTTCTTCTGCTGGACTTAGGCTTTATTTGCTGTTCTTTTTCCAGCTCCTTTAGGTGTAAGGTTAGGTTGTGTATTTGAGACTTTTCTTTTTTCTTGAGAAGGGTCAGTATTGCTATATACATCCCTCATAGGACCGCCAAAGACCCCACCAAAAAGGAGAGTTACAGACCAATACCCCTGATGAACATGGATGTAAAAATTCTCACCAAGATACTGGGTAATAGGATCCAACAGTACATTAAAAGGATTATTCACTATGACTAAGTGAGATTCATTCCTGTGCTTCAAGGATGGTTCAACATCTGGAAATCAAATAAACATGATACACCACATTAATAAAAGACAGGACAAGAACCATATAATCCTCTCAATTGATGCAGAAAAAGCATTTGACAAAATACAGCATCATTACTTGTTAAAAACTTTCCGTCATGTAGGGATAGAAGGAACATATGTCAACATCACAAAAGTCATATATGAAAAACCCACAGTGAATATTATCCTCAACTAGGAAAAACTGACAGCTTTTCCCCTAAGGTAAGGAAGACAACAGGGATGTCCACTCACCACTGTTTTTCAATGTAGTACTGGAAGTCCTGGCATCAGCAATCAGACAACAAAAAGAAGTAAAAGACATCCAAATCAACAAAGAAGAAGTCAAAATTTCACTCTTCACAGTTTACATAATACTCTATGTAGGAATCCCACAAGACTCCACCAAAAAGAACTGATACAGGGATTTAGCAAAGCTGCAGGATATAAAATCAATGCATAGAAGTCAGTTGCATGACTATACACTAATAATGAAGCAGAAGAAAGAGAAATCAAAGAATCAATTTCATTTAAAATATCACCAAAAACCATAAGACACCTAGGAATAAACCTAACCAAAGAGGTAAAGGACCTGTACTCTGAAAATTATAGAACACTTATGAAAGAAACTGAGGAAGACACAAGAAATGGAAAAACATTCCATTCTCATGGATTGGAAGAACAAATATTGTTAAAATGTCTATGCTACCCAAAGCAATCTACTCATTCAATGCATGCCCTTTCAAAATACCATCAACATTTTTCACAGAGCTGGAACAAACAATCCTAAAATTTGGATGGAATCAGAAAAGACCCTGAATACCCAGAGGATGTTGAAAAAGAAAACCAAAGCTGGAGGCATCACAATTCCAGGCTTCAAACTATATTACAAAGCTGTATTCTTCAAGACAGTATGGTACTGGCACAAAAAACAGATACATATATCAATGGAACAATCTAGAGAACCCAGAAAGAGACCTTCAACTGTATGGTCAACTAATGTTCCACAAAGCAGGACAGAATATCCATTGGAAAAAAGACAGTCTCTTTAGCAAATTGTTTTGGAAAATTGGACAGCCACATGCAGGGGAATGAAACTGGACCACTTTATTACAGCATACACAAAAATAAACTCAACATGAATGTAAGACCTAAATGTGAGACAGGAATCTTTCAGAATCTTAGAGAAGAATATAGGGTGCAACCTCTTTGATCACGGCCACAGCAACTTCTTGCTAGACATGTCTACAGAAGCAATGG
The DNA here is from genome assembly GCF_004348235.1 of Phoca vitulina. Taxonomy (NCBI): domain Eukaryota; kingdom Metazoa; phylum Chordata; class Mammalia; order Carnivora; family Phocidae; genus Phoca; species Phoca vitulina. The sequence goes on along the minus strand of NW_022589827.1, from coordinate 661,312 downwards.
AAACAAAAGCAAAAATGAACTATTGGAACTTCATCAGGATAAAAAGCTTTTGCATAGCAAAGGAAACAATCAACAAAATGAAAAGGCAAGTTATGGAATGGGAGAAGATATTTGCAAATGACATATCAAATAAAGGGTTAGTATCCAAAATATATAATGAAATTAGCAAATTGAAAACCAAAAAACCTCCCAAAATCCAGTCAAGAAATGGGCAAAATCATGAACAGAAATTTCTGCAAGAAGATATACAAATGGCTAATGGGCACATGAAAAAATGCTCAACATCATTGGGCATCATTGAAATACAAATCAAAACCACAAAGAGATACCACCACACACCAGTCAGAATGGCTAAAATGAACAACTCAGGAAACAACAGATGTTGGTGAGGATGCAGACTAAGGGGAACCTTCTTACACTGTTGGTGGGAATGCAAACTGGTGAAGCCACTCTGGAAAAAAAATATGGAGGCTCCTCAAAAAGGTAAAGATACAGCTACCCTATAACCTAGCAACTACACTAATAGGTATTTATCCAAAGGATACAAATATAATGATTTGAAGGGGCACATGCACCTCAATGTTTATAGCAGCAATGTCCACAATAGCCAAAATATGGAAAGAGCTGAGATGTCCATCGACATATGAATGGATAAAGAAGTTGTGGTATATATATACAATGGAATATTACTCAGCCATCAAAAAGAATGAAATCTTGCCATTTGCAATGACGTGGATGGAACTAGAGGGTATTATGCTAAACGGAATAAGTCAGTCAGAGAAAGACAAATACCATATTATTTCACTCATGTGAATTTAAGAAACAAAACAGATCAACATAGAGGAAGGGAAGGAAAAATGAAATAAAGTAAAAACAGAGAGGGAGGCAAACCATAAGAGACTCTTAACTATAGGAAACAAACTGAAGTTTGCTGGAGGGGAGGTGGGTGGGTGATGAGGTAAATTGGTGATGGGCATTAAGGAGGGCACTTGATGTAGTGAGCACTAAGTGTTATATGCAACTGATGAATCACTAAATTCTACCCCAGAAACTAATAATTGAATTTAAATATATTTTTAAAAGAATACTTTGTCGTGCAAGGCTGCCATTCAAAATAGAAGGAGACATAAAGAGTTTCACAGACAAACAACAACTAAAGTAGTTCATGACCATTAAACTATCCCTGAAATGAATATTAAAGGGGGCTCTTTGAGTGGAATGAAATTTCAAAAGTGACAAAGAAAGGACAGGAACAGAGAAAATCACCATAAACAGTGCCAAAACATGTAATAAAATGACATTAAATACATATCAATAATTATTCTGAATGTAAATGGACTAAATGATCCAATCAAAAGACATAGGTTATCAGAATATATATATATATATTAGATTTTATTTATTTATTTGAGACAGAGAGAATGAGAGAGAGAGAGAGAGAGCACATGAGAGGGGGGAGGGTCAGAGGGAGAAGCGGGCTCCCTACCAAGCAGGGAGCCCGATGCGGGACTCGATCCAGGGACTCCAGGATCATGACCTGAGCCGAAGGCAGTCGCTCAACCAACTGAGCCACCCAGGCGCCCCCAGAATGGATTTTTAAAAAAAGAATAACAGCAACAACAACAAAGAACAAGACCCATCTATATGCTGCCCATAGCAGACTCATTTTAAACCTAAAGACACCTGGACATTTAAAGTGAAGGGATGGAGAAACATTTATCATGCAAAAGGACATTAAAAGAAAGCCAGAGTAGCAATATTTATATCAGACAACTTAGATTTTTTATTTATTTATTTTTTTATTATTATGTTCAATTAGCCAGTATATGGTACATCATTAAGACAACTTAGATTTTAAACCAAAGACTGTAACAAGAGGTGAAGAAGTTCATTATATTATAATAAAGGGGACTGTCCACCATGAAGATCTAGCAGTTGAAAATATTTATGTCCCCAACATGAGAGTACCCAAATATGTAAAACAATTAATAGGAAACATTAAGAAACTTACTGATAATAATACAATAATATTAGGGGACTTTAACACCCACTTTATATCGATGCACTGGTCATCTAAACAGCAATCAACAAAGAAACAATGGCTTTGAATGACACACTGGACCAAATGGACTTCACAGATATATTCAGAACATTTCATCCCAAAGCAATAGAGTACACATTCTTTTAAAGTACACATTGGACATTCTCCAGAAGAAATCACATACTGGGTTGCAAATCAGGTCTCAACAAATACAAAAAGATTGAGATCATACCAGGTATATTTTCTGGCCAAAATGTTGTGAAACTTGAGGTCAACCACAAGAAAAATTTGGAAAGACCACAAATACATGGAAGTTAAACAACATGCTACTAAACAATGAATCGATCAAGCAGGAAATCAAGAATAAATTTTAAAAATACATGGAAAGAAATGAAAATGAAAACATGACTGTCCAAAACTTTTGGGATGCAGCAAAAGCAGTCAGAAGAGGGAACTACATAGCAATACAAGCCTGCATCAATCAGTTTTGGGGGCTTTTGTTCTCTGGCGCCTTTCCCTGGCGCCTTTCCCTGGCGGCTTTCCGCGTCTCTTCCGCGAGTCAAAGCAGAAGAGACCGTTTCCAACCCTCTGCCTCAGAGCAGAGAGACCTCAGTCTATTTTTCAGTGAGCTCTCAAGGCCACACTGTCTCCGTTTTTGTCTGTGCTGCTATAAACTGCAGCGTCCTGGGTTGTGCGCCCCTCTGCAGAGCTCCCAGTCCTGCCTCCAGGTCGGGGCATGTCTCTGCCCTTTGTGCTTCTAAAACCGCCAGCCACTCCCAGTTCGCGCGCGGGCGACTCCACCGCTTGGGGTTTCCACCCCCGGGGGTTGCAGTTCACCGGCACGATCCTGGCGCACTGGGTTTCCATCTCGGAGGCTGCAGTTCGTGTGTGCGCGACCGTCGCTCCGGTTTCTGTTGGGGGGGGCGGCTGCGGTTCGCGTGCGCGCGACACCGCCGGTCTGGTTTTCCACCCCAGGGGCTGCCCTAAAGTTCTTTCCCTACGCTACCGGTCTGCGAGTCTGTGCCCCATCTGCGAGTCTGTGCCCCATCTGCAGCGCGCGAGGCTGTCACTCACCGGCGGTGTAGGATCCCCATGTCCAGGTACCCTCCCGCCGCTGTTTATCCTCCAATATCTGCGGCAGATTCACGGCTCTCCGCTTCATACCTCAAAACCAACCGCCTGCGATATTCTGTTTGTAGAGATCCAGATCTTCTTACATCTCAGGCTGGTTTCGTGGGTGCTCAGAGTGGTCTGGTAGATATTCAGCTCAATTCCGGGGACCAGTTGAAATAGGGTCCCCTACTCCTCCGCCATCTTTCCTCCCTCCGAGAAGTTCTTTATAGATCTTGGATAACAGCCCTTTATCTGTAGTGTCATTTGCAAATATCTTGTTCTTGTTCGATAGACCCTTTAAGAATGATATAGTATCTTTCTGTATCTTTTACTACAGCCTTTATCTTAAAGTCTAATTTGTCTGATATGAGAATTGTTACCCCATCTTTCTTTTGATGTGCATTGGCATGAAAAATGGTTCTCCATCCCCTCACTTTCATTCTGAACCTAAAGATGTATCTTTAGGTTCAAAATGAGTCTCTTGTAGACAGCATATGAATGGGTCCTGTGTTTTTATGCAATCTGCAACCCTCTGCTGTTTCATGGGAGCATTTAGGTTGTTCACATTGAGAGTGATTATTGAAAGATATGATTTTATTGCCATCATGTTGCCTTTGAAGTCCTTGTTTCTATAGATTATCTCTGTAAATTTCTGGTCTATTACTCTTTGAGTCTTTCCTCTTTTATAGAACCCCCTTAATATTTCTTGCAGGGCTGGCTTGGTAGTCACATGTTCTTTTAGTTTCTGCCAGTCTTGGAAGCTCCTTGTCTCTCCATCCATTCTGAATGACAGCCTTGCCAGATAAAATATCCTTGGCTGCATGTTTTTCTCATTTAGTACCCTGAATATGTCTTGCTAGCCCTCCCTGGCTTGCCAATTCTCTGTGGACAGGTCTGACATTATTCTGATGTTCCTCCCACTGTACATAAGAAATCTCTTCCACCTAGCCACATTCAAGATTATTTGTTTGGATCTAAGATTTTCGAATTGTACAATTATATGCCAGGGTGCCAGTCTGATCTCATTGATCTTGGAAGGGGTCCTCTCTGCCTCTTGGACATGAATGCTTGTATCTTTCCCCAGATTAGGGAAGTCCTCAGGTATGATTTGCTCAAATATATCTTCTAGACTCTCTCTCTCTCCACGCACTCAGGGATTCCAATTATTCTGACATTGGAACATTTCATGGCATCATTAATCTCTCTCAGCAGATCTTTTCAGCTTTAATCTGCTTTTCCCATGCCTCCTCCGTTTCCTTCTTTTCTATCATCTTATCTTCTAGCTCACTAATTTGTTCTTCTGTCTCATTTACCCTGGCAGTCAGAGTATCCAGTTTAGACTGCATTTCATTCTTGGCATTTTTAAGTTTGGCCTGATTAAATCTCATTTCTGCCCAAAGAGATTCTATATTTTCACTAACATTTTTTTCAAGCCTAGATATTAACTTCATAATTGTTACTCTGAAGTCTATTTCTGACATCCTGCTTATATCCGTATTCATTAGGTCTGTGGCAGAGGCCACAGTCTCTGATTCTTTTCTTTGTTGTGGGATCCTCCTCTTAGCCATTCTGCTGGGGGGTGGTTGAGGGAATGTACAGAGTCCAAAGCTTTAACCACGATCCAAGCAAGATGCACTTGTTGTATAAGGATCTTAGGGTTGTTGTCCTCTTGTTCTTCTAGCCTGTCTTCTGTGGGAGCCGCTTGCAATGCTGTTACTCAGGCAACCCTGCTTGGGCAGAGTTGCCCTGCCCCGTGTCAGGGGGGTGGGCTCAGTGAAAACCAGTTTTGGGGGGGCTTTTGTTCTCTGGAGGCTTTCCCTGGTGGCTTTCCCCGTCTCTTCTTAGAGTCAGAGTAGAAGTGACTGCATCCAAACCTCTGTCTCAGAAAAGAGAAATCGCAGTCTGCTCTTCACTGAGCTCTCCAGGTCACTCTGTCTCCGTTTCTGTCTGCATTGCTAAAAACCACAGCCTCTCCAGTTGTGGCCCCACAGCACCACTCTCAGCAGTGGAACCCAGGGCTGCCTGTCTCTGCCCTTTGCTCTTCTAAAACTTCGAGTCACCCCCGGTTCACATGCACACCTGTAGCTCCTGGATCCTGTCTGTGGGCTGCACTAAAGTCCTTTCCCCGCAGCTACCAGTCTTCGAGTCTGTGCCCATACCCCACAGAGGGACGATTTGTGCTCCAGTGTTACATCACCTTCCTGGCATTAGCTTATCGCAGCTCCACCTCCGCCTTAGTATTTCTTGCAGGGTTGGTTGGTGGACACATATTCTTTCAGTTTCTGCTGGTCCTGGAAGCTTCTTGTCTCTCCGTCCATTCTGAATGAAAACCTTGGTGTATAAAGTATTCTTGGCTGCATGTTCTCCTCATTTAGTACCCTGAATATGTCTTGCCAGGCCTTTCTGGCTTGTCAGGTCTCTGTGGACAGGTCTGATGTTATTCTGATAATGCTCCCTCTGTACATAAGAAATCTCTTCCCCCTAGCTGCTCTCAGGATAGCTTCCTTGGCTCTAAGATTTGCAAGTTTTACTATTACATTCCAGGGGGTTGGTCTGTTTTTATTTATCTTGGGAGGGGTCTTCTCTGCCTCTTGGACATGAATGCTTGTTTCCTTCCCCAGATAGGGAAGTTCTCAGCTATGATTTGCTCAAATATATCTTCTAGACTCTCTCTCTCCACCCCCTCAGGTATCCCAATAATTCTGACATTGGTACATTTCATGGCATCACTGACCTCTCTAAGTCTGTTCTCCTGTACTTCTAGTTGTTTATGCCAATACTCCTCAGCTTCCTACCATTCTATCAGCTTATCTTCTAGATCACTACTTCATTCTTCTGCCTCATTTACTCTAGCTGTTAAAGTATCCAGTTTAGACTGCATCCTCATTCATAGCATTTTTAAGTTTGGCCTGATTAGATCTCATTTGTGCCCTTAGAGAATCTATATTGTTGCTAATTGTTTTCTTAAGCCTAGATATCAACTTCATTATTGCTACCCTGAAGTCTATCTCTGATATCATGCTTATATCCATATCCATTAGGTCTGTGGCAGAGGCCTTTGTCTCTGTTTTTCTTTTTCTTTGTTGGGAGTTCCTCCTCCTAGTCATTTTGTTGAGGGGTAATTGAGGGAATGGACAGATTCCAAAATATCAACCACAACCCAAGCAAGATGCACCCATTTTATGGGGACCCTAGGGTTGTTGTCCTCTTTTTCTTCCAGCCTGTCTTCTGGGGGAGGGGCCTGCCACACTGTTTCTCAGTCAACCCTGCTTGGGCAGAGTTGCCCTGCCCCCTGTAGGGAGGCTGGGCTCAGTGGAAACCAGTTTTTTGAGTTTTTCTTTTCTGGCTGCTTTCCGTGCCTCTTCTGAGGGTCAGAGCAACAATGGCCACACCTAAACCTCTATCCCAGAGCAGAGAAATTGCAGTATGCTCTTCACTGAACCCTCCAGGACACAAAGTCTCTGCTTTTGTATGTGCTGCTGAAATCGGGCTGCGGGCCCACAGTGACTCTCCCAGAGGTCTACCCCAGGGCCTGGGCATGTCTCCGCCCTTTGTTCTTCTAAAACAGTGAATGGCCCTGGGCTTGTGCGTGTGGCCCTGGGCTTGTGCGCATTCACCTGCACCTCCTGGATCCTCTCTGAGTGCCGCTCTAAAGCTGTTTCCAGGCTGCTACCACTTTGCAAGTTTTTAACTGGGGGCCAGCACTGGACACTTTTGTTATATCACTTTCCAGGCACCAGCTTATGGAGGCTCCCTCACCCTTCTGTTTACTTCCAATATCTCCCCACAGATTCACAACTTCACCCTTCCTACCTCATGACAGGCAGCGTTTTCCTGCTTGTAAAGATCCAGATATATATTCTTACATCTCAGGCTGATTTTGTGGGTGTTCAAAAAGGTTTGGTAGATATCCAGCTAAATTCAGGGGACTGGTTGAAACAGGGTCTCTTACTGCTCTGCCATCTTGCTTCCCTCCTTTATTTTTTATTTAAATTCAATTTAGTTAACATATAGTGTTATTAGTTTCAAGGGTAGAGTTTAGTGATTCATCAGTTGCATACAAGACCCAGTGCTGATTACATCAAGTGGCCTCCATAATGCCCGTCACCCAGTTACCCATCCCCGCACCCACGACCACCACTCCAGCAACACTGTTTCCTTCCTATAGTTAGGAGTCTCTTATGGTTTGCCTCCCTCTTTTTTTTAATCTTATTTTATTTATCATTCTCTTCCCCTATGTTCATTCGTTTGTTTCCTAAATTCCATATATGAGTGAAATCATATGATATTTGTCTTTCTCTGACTGATTTATTTCGATTAGCATTATACCCGCTAGTTCCATCCACATGATTGCAAATGAAAATATTTTATGGCTAAGTAATATTCTATTGTATATATACACACCACCTCATCTTTATCCATTCATCTGTCGATGGACATCTGGGCTCTTTCCATATTTTGGTTATGTGGACATTGCTGCTATAAACATTGGGGATCATGTGCCCTACAAATCATTATGTTTGTAGCTTTTGGATGAATACCTACTAGTGCAATTACTGGGTCCTAGGGGAGTTCTATTTTTAACCTTTTTAAAAAGAGATTTTATTTATTCATTTGACAGACAGAGAGAGAGAGAGCAAGCACAAGTAGGCAGTCTTAGGCAGAGGGAGAGGGAGTAGCAGGCTCCCTGCTGAGCAGAGAGCCTGATGAGGAGCTCGATCCCAGGACCCTAAGATTATGACCTGAGCCGAAGGCAGACACTTAACCAACTGAGCCACTCAGGCGCCCCTATTTTCAACTTTTTGAGGAACCTTCATACTGTTCTCCAGAGTGGCTGCACCACTTTACATTCCCATCAACAGTGAAAGAGGTTTCCCCTTTCTCTTCATCCCTGCAAACCTCTGTTGTTTCTTGAGTTTTAAATTTTAGCCATTCTGAATGGTGGGAGTTGCTATCTCATTGTGGTTTTCATATGGATTTCCCTGATGCCAAGTGATGTTCAGTATTTTTTCATGTGCCTTGTAGGCATTTGTGTGTCTTCTTTAGAGAGGTGTCTGTTCATGTCTTCTGCCTATTTCTTGACTGGATTTTTTGTTTTATTTTGGTGGTTTGAGTTTGATAAGTTCTCTATAGATTTGAAAACTAGCCCTTTATCTGATATGTCATTTGCAAATATCTTCTCCCGTTCCAAAGGTTGCCTTTTAGTTTCGTTGATTGTTCCATTTGCTGTGCAAAAGCGTTTTATCCTGATGAAGTCCCAATAGTTCATATTTGCTTTTGTTTCCATTGCCTCCGGAGACAAGTCTAGCAAGAAGTTGCTGCAGCTAAGGTCAAAGAGGTTGCTGCCTGTGTTCTCCAGGATTTTGATGGATTCATGACTCACATATAAGTCTTTCATCTGTTTTGAATTAATTTTTGTCTATGGTATGAGAAAATGGTCGTTTCATTCTTCTGCATGTGGCTGTCCAATTCTCCTAGCACCATTTATTGAAGAGACTTTTTTCTATTGCATATTCTTTCCTGCTTTGTGGAAGATTAGTTGACCATACCATTGAAGGTCTATTTCTGGGTTTTTTATTCTGTTCCATTGATCTATGTGTCTGTTTTTGTGCCAATACCATAATGTCTTTTGATTACAGCTTTTTAATAATCTTGAAATCCAGAATTGTGATGCCTCCAGGTTTGGTTTTCATTTTCAACATCACTTTGGCTATTTGGGGTCTTTTTTGGTTCCACACAAATTTTAAGATTGTTTGTTCTGGCTTTGGGAAAATGCTGGTGGTATTTTGAGGGGATTGCATTGATTGTGTATATCACTTTAGGTTGCATAGACATTATAACAGTATTTTATCTTCCAATCCATGAGCATGGAATGTTTTTTCCACTTCTATGTGTCTTCCTCTATTTCTTTCATAAGTGTTCTATAGTTTTCAGAGTACAGGTCTTTTACCATTTAGTTAGGGTTCTTTCTTGGTATCTTATGGGTTTTTGTGCAATTGTAAATGGGATTGATTAGTTCACATCTCTTTCTGTTGCTTCATTGTTAGTATAGAGAAAGGCACAGTCTTCTGTGCATTGATTTTATATACTGTGGCTTTGCAGAATTCCTGTGTCAATCCTAGCAATTATTTGGTGGAGTCTTTTGGGTACTCTACATAGACTATCATGTCGCCTGCAAAGAGTGACTGACTTCTTCTTTACTGATTTGGATGACTTTTATCTCTTTCTGTTGTCTGATTGCTGATGCTAGGACTTCCAGTACTATGTTGAAAAACAGTGGTGAGAGTGACATCCTTGTCGTGTTCCTGACCTTAGGGGAAAATTGCTCAGTTTCTTCCTATTGAGGATGATATTCGCTGTGTGTCCTTCATATATAGTTTTTATGGTTTTGAAGTATGTTCCCTCTATCCCTACATTGTGGAGGTTTTTTAACAAGAAAGGATGCTGTATTTTGTCAAATGAGTTTTCTGTATCTGTTAAGAGGATCATATGGTTCTTGTCTTTTCTTTTATTCATGTGTTCTATCAGATTGATTAATTTGCGGATATTGAGCCACCCTGCAGGCTAGGAATAAATCCAACTTGGTGGTGGCAAATAATCCTTTCAATGTACTGTTGATCCTATTAGCTCGTACCTTGGTGAGAATTTTTACATCAATTTCATCATGGATATTGGTTTGTGATTCTTCTCTTTAGTGGGTTCTCTCTGGTTTTTGGATCAAATGCTGAACACATAGAATGAGTCTTGAAGTTTTCCTTCCATTTCTATTTTTTTTGAACATTTTCAGAAGAATAGGTATAAATACTTCTTTTTTTATTTAAATTCAATTAGTCAACACGTAGTACATCATTAGTTTTTATGTAACATTCAATGATTCACCAGTTGCGTATTACACTTAGTACTCATCATATCATATGCCCTCCTTAATGCCCATCACCCTGTTACCCCATCCCCCCAAACACCTCCATTTCTGCAACCCTCAGTTTGTTTCTCAGAGTCCAGAGTCTCTCATGGTTTGTCTCTCTCTCTGATTTCTTCCCATTCATTTTTCCCTCCCTCCCCCTATTTTCCTCTGCACTATTCCTTCTTTTCCACATATGAGTGAAACCATATGATAATTGTGTTTCTCTGATTCAATTATTTCACATAGCATAATACACTACAGTTCCATCGATGTTGATGTAAGTGGTAGATATTCATCTTTTCTGATGTCTGAGTAACAGTCCACTGTATATATGAACCACATCTTCTTTATCCATTCATCTGTTGAAGGATATTTCCACTCTTTTTTTAATTTAAATTCAATTAGCCAACATCATTAGTTTCAGACTCAGGGTTCAACGATTCGTCAGTTGTGAATAACACACAGTGCTCACCACATCATGTGCCCTCCTTAATGCCCATCACCCAGTCATCCCATCCTCCCACCCACCTCCCCTTCTGCAACCCTCAGTTTATTTCCCAGTTACCCTCCAGTTCCATCCAGGTTGATGCAAATGGTAGGTATTCATCCTTTCTGATGGCTGAGTAATATTCCATTGTATATATGAACCACATCTTCTTTATCCATTCATCTATTCAAGAAAATCTTGGCTCCTCCAGTTTGGCTATTGTGGATATTCCTGCTATGAACATCTGGGTGCATGTGCCCCTCCATTTCACTAGGTCTGTATCTTTGTGGTAAATACCCAGCTGGGCAATTAATGGGTCATAGGATAGTTCTATTTTTAACGTCTTGAGGAACCTCCATACTGTGTTCCAGAGTGGCTGCACCAGCTTGCATTCCCACCAACAGTGTAAGAGGTTTCCCCTTGTCTGCAATCTCACCAAAACTTCTTGTTTCCTGTCTTGTTAATTTTAGCCATAATAATTGGTGTGCGGTGGTATCTTATTGTGATTGTGATGTGTATTTCCAAGATGTCAAGTGATGTGGAGCATTTTTTCATGCTTCTGCTGGCCATTTGTATATCTTTTATGGAGAAGTGCCTGTTCATGTCTTCTGCCCATTTCTTGACTGCTTTATTTGTTTTTGGAGTGTTCAGTTTGAGAAATTCTTTATAGATCTTGGATACCAGCTCTTTATCTGTAATGTCATATGCAAATATCTTCTCCCATTCCATAGATTACCTATTAGTTTTGTTGACTGTATACTTTGCCATGCAGAAGCTTTTTATCTTGATGATGTCTCAATTGTTCATTTTTGCTTTAGTTTCCCTTGCCTTTAGAGATATGTCTTGTAAGAAGTTGCTGTGGCTGAGGTCACAGAGGTTGCTGCCTGTGTTCTCCTCTAGGATTTTGATGGAATCCTTTCTTACATTTAGGTGTTTCATCCATTTGACTTTATCTTTGTGTATAGTGCAAGACAATGGTCCAGTTCCATTCTTCGGCATGTGGCTGTCCAATTTTCCCAGCATCATTTGTTGAAGAGATTGTCTTTTGTCCATTTGATATTCTTTCTTCCTTTGTCGAAGATTAGTTAACCACAGAGGTGAGGGTCTATTTCTGGGTTCTCTATTCTGTTCCATTGATCCATGTGTCTGTTTTTGTGCCAGTACCACGCTGTCTTGATGATCACAGCTTTGTAATATACCTTGAAGTCAGGCAACGTGATACCTCCAGCTTTGGTTTTCTTTTTCAACATTCCCCTGGCGATTCTGGGTCTTTTCTGGTTCCATACAATTTTAGGATACTATGTTGCAGCTCTGTGAAAAATGTCATTGGTATTTTTTTTTAAAGATTTTATTTATTTATTTGACAGAGAGAGAGACAGCGAGAAAGGGAACACAAGCAGGGGAAGTGGGAGAGGGAGAAGCAGGCTTCCCGCCAAGCAGAGAGCCCGATGTGGGGCTCGATCCCAGGACCCTGGGATCATGACCTGAGCCAAAGGCAGACACTTAACGACTGAGCCACCCAGGTGCCCCATAAATGTCATTGGTATTTTGATAGGGATTGCATTGAAAGTATAGATTGCTCTGGGCGGGATAGACATTTTAACTATGTTCATTCTTCCAATCCATGGGCATGGGATATTTATCCAATTCTTTGTATCTTCCTTAATTTCTTTCATAAGTGTTCTGTAGTTTCTAGAGTACAGACCTTTTGCCTCTTTGGTTTGGTTTATCCCTAGGTATCTTATGGTTTTAGATGCAATTGTAAATGGTATATATTCCTCAATTTATGTCTCTTCAGTCACATTCTTAGTGTATAGAAATGCAACTGATTTCTGTGCATTGGTTTTGTACCCTGCCACGTTGCTGAATCTCTGTATGAGTTCTAGCAATTTGGGGGTGGAGTCTTTTGGGTTTTCCACATAACATATCATGTCTTCTGCAAAGAGAGAGAGTATGACTTCTTTTTTACCAATCTGAAGTCCTTTTATTTACTTTATTTTTTGTCTGATTGCTGATCCTAGGACTTCTAGTACTATACTGAACAACAGTGGTGAGAGTGGGCATCCCTGTCTTGTTCCTGACCTTAAAGGAAAAGCTCTCAGTTTTTCCCCATTGAGAATGATATTTGTTGTGGGCTTTCATAGGTGGCTTTTATGGTATTGAGTTATGATCCCTCTATCCCTGTACTTTGAAGACTTTTAATCAAGATAGGACGCTATTTGTAAAATGCTTTTTCTGCATCCACTGAGATGATCATGTGGTTCTTGTCTTTTTTTTTTTTTTTAATTAATGTGCTCTGTCACATTGATTGATTTGTGAATGTTGAACCACCCTTGCATCCCAGGAGTAAATCCCACCTGGTCGTGGTGAACAATCCTTTTAATGTACTGTTGTATCCTATTGGCAGATATCTTGTTGAATATTTTGGCATCGATGTTCATGAGGGATATTGGTCTGTAATTCTCCTTTTTGATTGGGTCTTTGGTTTTGTGATGGATGCAATGTTGGCCTCATAGAACGAGTTTGGAAGTTTTCCTTCCATTTATATTTGTTGAAACAGCTTTAGTAGAATAAGTAATATTTCTTCTTTAAATGTTTGGTAGCATTCCCTTGGGAAGCCATCTGTCCCTGGACTCTTGTTTTTTGGAATTTTTTTGATTACTGCTTCAATTTTCTTCCTGGACATTGGTTGGATCAGATTGTCTACCTTTTCCTGTTTCCGTCTTGGTAGTTTATAAGTTTCCAGGAATGCATCTATTTCTTCCAGATTGCCTAATTTGTTGACATATACTTGCTCATAATATGTTCTAACAATTGTATTTCCTTAGTATTGGTCATGATCTCTCCTCTTTCATTCATGATTATTAATTTAGGTCCTTCCGCTTTTAGTTTTGACAATTGTGGCCAGAGGCTTATCGATCTTATTAATTCTTTCAAAGACCAAACTTCTAGTTTTGTTGATCTGTTCTACTGTTCTTCTGGTTTCTATTTCATTGATTTCTGCTCTAATCTTTATTATTTTTCTTCTCCTGTTTGGTTTAGGCTTTACTTGCTGTTCTTTCTCTGGGTGCTTCAGTTATAAGGTTAGCTTGTGTATTTGGAATTTTTCTAACTTTTTTTTTAAATATAATTTTATTTTATTATGTTATGTTAGTCACCATACAATACATCATTAGTTTTTGATGTGGTGATCCATGATCCATTGTTTTCATATAACACCCAGTGCTCCATGCAGTACGTGCCCTCCTTAATACACATCACTGGGCTAACCCATTCCCCCACCACCCTCCCCTCTAAAACCCTGTTTGTTTCTCAGAGTCCATAAGCTCTCATGGTTCATCTCTCCCTCCGATTCCCTCGCCCCTTCATTTTTCCCTTCCCTCTCCTACTGTTATCCATGCTATTCCTTATGTTCCACAAATAAGTGAAACCATATGATAATTGACTTTCTCTGCTTGACTTATTTCACTTAGCATAATCTCTTCCAGTCCCAACCCTCTTGATGTAAAACTTGGGTATTCCCCCTTTCTGATGGCTGAGTAATATTCCATTGTATATATGGACCACATCTTCTTTATCCATTCATCTGTGGAAGGGCATCTCGGCTCTTTCCACAGTTTGGCTATTGTGGACATTGCTGCTATGAACTTTGGGGTGCATATGGCCCTTCTCTTCCCTACATCTGTGTCTTTGGGGTAAATACCCAGGAGTGCAATTGCTGGGTCATAGGGTAGCTCTATTTTTAAATTTTTGAGGAACCTCCACACTGTTTTCCAAAGTGGCTCTACCAACTTACAACAGTGTAAGAGGATTCCCCTTTCTCCACAACCTCTCCAACATTTGTTGTTTCTTTCCCTGTCCATTTTTGCCATTCTAACTGGTGTAAGGTGGTATCTCAATGTGGTTTTGATTTGAATTTCCCTGATGGCTAATGATGATGAACATTTCTTCATGTGTCTGTTGCCATTTGTATGTCTTCTTCAGAGAAGTGTCTTTTCATGTCTTCTGCCCATTTTTTGACTTGATTATTGTTTTTTGGGTGTTGAGTTTGAGAAGTTCTTTATAGATCTTGGATACCAGCCCTTTATCTGTAGTGTCATTTGCAAATATCTTCTCCCATTCTGTGGGGTGCCTCTTTGTTTTGTTGACTGTTTCCTTTGCTGTGCAGAAGCTTTTGATCTTGATGAAGTCCCAAAAGTTCATTTTTGCTTTTGTTTCACTAGTTTTTGGAGATGTATTTTGAAAGAAGTTGCTGCGGGCGATGTCCAAGAGGATACTGCCTATGTTCTCTTCTAGGATTTTGATTGATTCCTGTCTCACATTGAGGTCTTTCATCCATTTTGAGTTTATCTTTGTGAATGGTGTTAGAGAATGGTCGAGTTTCATTCTTCTGCATGAGGCTGTCCAATTTTCCCAGCACCAATTATTGAAGAGACTGTCTTTTTTCCATTGTATATTTTTTCCTGCTTTGTTGAAGTTTATTTGACCATAGGGTTGAGGGTCCATATCTGGGCCCTCTATTCTGTTCCATTGGTCTATATGTCTGTTTTTGTGCCAGTACCATGCTGTCTTGGAGATCACAACTTTGTAATATAGCTTGAAACCGGGCAACGTGATGCCCCCAGCTTTGTTTTTCTTTTTCAACATTTCCTTGGCGATTCGGGGTCTTTTCTGATTCCATACAAAGTTTAGGATTGTTTATTCCAGCACTTGGAAAAATGTCATTGGAATTTTGATCGGGGTGGCATTGAAGGTATAGATTGCTCTGGGTAGCATAGACATTTTAACAATGTTTATTCTTCCGAACCATGAGCATGGAATATTTTTCCATCTTTTTGTGTCTTCTTCCATTTCTTTCATGAGTGTTCTGTAGTTCCTAGGTATAAATCGTTTACCTCTTTGGTTAGGTTTATTCCGAGGTATCTTATGGTTTTTGGTGCTATTGTAAATGGAATCGTTTCTCTAATTTCTCTTTCTACAGTTGCATTATTAGTGTGTAAGAAAGGAACTGATTTCTGTGCATTGATTTTGTATCCTGCCACATTACTGAATTGCTGGATGAGTTCTGGTAGTTTGGGGGTGGAGTCTTTTGGGTCATCCACATAAATATCATGTCATCTGCGAAAAGAGAAAGTTCGACTTCTTTACCAATTTGAATACCTTTTATTTCTTTTCATTGTCTGATTGCTGTTGCTAGGACTTCTCAAACTATGCTGAACAATATTGGCGAGAGTGGGCATCCTTGACGTGTTCCTGATCTGAAGGGATAGGCTCTCCGCTTTTCCCCATTGAGGATGATATTTGCTGTGGGTTTTTCATAGATGGCTTTTATGAACTTGAGGAATATTCCCTCTATCCCTATACTCTGAAGAGTTTTAATCAGGAAAGGATGTTGTATTTTGTCAAATGCTTTTTCTGCATCAATTGAGAGGACCATATGGTTCTTCTCCCTCCTCTTATTAATGTGTTCTATCACACTGATTGATTTGCGAATGTTGAACCACCTTTGCATCACGGGGATAAATCCCACTTGGTCATGGTGGATGATCCTTTTAATGTATTGTTGGATCCTATTAGCTAGGATTTTGTTGAGGATTTTGGCATCCATATTCATCAGGGATATCGGTCTGAAATTCTCCTTTTTGATGGGGTCTTTGCCTGGTTTGGGGATTAAGGTAATGCTGGCCTAAAGAATGAGTTTGGAAGTTTTCCTTCTGTTTCTATTTTTTGAAACAGCTTCAGTAGGTATTAATTCTTCTTTGAAAGTTTGGTAGAATTCCCCAGGGAATCCATCAGGCCCTGGACTCTTGTTTTTTGGGAGGTTTTTGATCACTGCTTCAATCTCGTTACTGGTTATTGGCCTATTCAGATTGTCAATTTCTTCCTGTTTCAGTCTTGACAGCTTATAGGTTTCCAGGAAGACCTCCATTTCATCCAGATTGCTCAGTTTACTGGCATACAGTTGTTGATAATAATTTCTAATAATTGTTTCTATTTCCTTGGTGTTAGTCATGATCTCTCTCCTTTCATTCATAATTTTATTAATTTGGATCCTTTCTCTTTTCTTTTGGATAAGTCTGGCCAGTTGTTTATTGATCTTATTAATTCTTTCAAAGAACCAACTTCTAGTTTCCTTGATCTGATCTACTATGTTTCTGGTTTCTAATTCATTGATCTCTGCTCTAATCTTAATTATTTCTCTTCTAATGCATGGCTTAGGCATCGTTTGTTGCTTTTTCTCTAGTTCTTTAAGGTGTAGAGTTAGTTGGTGAATTCAGGATTTTTCTATGTTTTTGAGTGAGGCTTGGATGGCTCTGTATTTCCCCCTTAGGACCGCCTTTGCAGTATGCCATAGGTTTTGGACTGATGTGTTTTCATTCTCATTGGTTTCCATGAATTGTTTAAGTTCTTCTTTGATTTCCTGGTTGACCCAAACATTCTTGAGCAAAGTGGTCTTTAGCTTCCACGTGTTTGAATTCCTGCCAAATATTTTCTTGTGATTAAGTTTCAGTTTTAAAGCATTCTGGTCTGAAAATATGCAGGGAATAATCTCAATCTTTTGGTATCGGTTGAGTCCTGACTTATGACCCAGTATGTGGTCTATTCTGGAGAAAGTTCCATGTGCGCTCAAGATGAATGAGTATTCTGTTGTTCTGGGTGGAATGTTCTGTATATATTTATGAGGTCCATCTGGTCCAGTGTGTCATTCAAAGCTCTCTTTCTTTGTTGATTTTCTGCTTAGATGATCTGTCCATTGCTGAGAGTGGAGTATTGAGATCTCCTACAATTAACGTATTGTTATCAGTATGACTCTTTATTTTGGTTAACAGTTGGCTTATGTAGATGGTTGCTCCCGTGTTGGGGGCATAGATATTTACAATTGTTAGATCTTCTTGTTGGATAGACCCTTTAAGAATGGTATAGTGTCCTTCTGTGTCTCTTATTACAGTCTTTAGTTTAAAATCTAATTTGTCTGATATAAGAATTGCCACCCCAGCTTTCTTTTGAGGTCCGCTGGCATGGAAGATAGATCTCCATCCCTTCACTTTCAGTCTGGATGTATCTTTAGGTTCAAAATGAGTCTCTTGTAGACAGCATATGGATGGGTCCTGTCTTTTTATCCAATCTGCAACCCTGTGCCGTTTTATGGGAGCATTTATGCCATTCACATTGAGAGTGATTATTGAAAGATATGAATTAATTGTCATTATGTTGCCTGTGAAGACGTTGTTTTTATAGTTTGTCCCTGTAAATTTCTGTTGTAGATCACTCTTGGGGTCTTTCTCCTTTTATAGAACCCCCCTTAATATTTCTTGCAGGGCCAGCTTAGTGGTCACATATTCTTTCAGTTTCTGCTGGTCTTGGAAGCTCTGCATCTCTCCATCCGTTCTAAATGACAGCCTTGCCGGATAAAGTATTCTTGGCTGCATGTTCTTCTCATTTAGTGTCCTGAATATGTCTTGCCAGGCCTTTCTGGCTTGCCAGGTTTTTGTGGATATGTCTGACGTTATTCTGATGTTCCTCCCTCTGTACGTAAGGAATCTCTTCCCCCTAACTGCCCTTAAGATGGTTTTCTTGGTTCTAAGGTTTGCGAGTTTTACTATTACATGCCGGGGTGTTGGCCTGTTTTTCTTGATCTTGGGATGGGTCCTCTCTGCCTCTAGGACACGAATGTTTGTTTCATTCCTCAGATTAGGGAAGTTCGATTTGCTCAAATATATCTTCTAGTCCTCTCTCTCTCTCCATCCCCTCTGGTATTCCAATAATTCTAACATTGGAATGCTTCATGGTGTCATTTATTTCTCTGATTCTATTTTCATGGATTCTGAGTTGTTTTTCCCTGGCCTCCTCTTTTCCCTTTTTATCTATTAAATTGTCTTCCAGGTCACTAATTCTTTCTTCTGCCTCACTTACCCTAGCTGTTAGATTGTCTGTATTGGATTGGATTTCATTGATAGCATTTTTAAGTTCTGCCAATTTAGCTTTCATTTCTGCCCTTAGAGACTCTATGTTGCCATTAATTGATTTCTCCATTCTAGCTATTGTCTTCACAATTGCTAGCCTGAATTCCATCCGCGACATCTTGGTTATATCTGCATCTATATGTAAATCTGTGGCATAAGACATAATCTCTGAGTCTTTCCTATTTTGGGGGTTCCTCCTCTTAGTCATTCTGTTGATGGGTGGTTGAGTGAATGTATAGAGTCGAAATTATTGACCAGAACCCAAGGAAGAATGATCTGTTTTCTAGGGACCTTAGGGTTGCTGGCCTCTTGTTCTCCCAGCCTGTCTTCTGGGGGAGTGTCCTGCCACGCTTTTACTCAGGCAACCCTGTTTAAGCAGAGTTGCCCTGCCCCCCTGTGGTGGTGGATGAGCTCAGTGGAAACCGGTGTTTGGAGGCTTTTTTTCTCTGGCGGTTTCCCTTGTGGCTTTAAGTGTCTCTTTTGAGAGGCCAAACAGAAGAGACCATTTCTAACCCTCTGCCTCAGAGCAGAGCGATTGCAGTCTGTTCTTCATTGAGCTCTCCAGGCCACACTGTCTCCGTTTTAAATCTGCTGCTATAAACTGCAGCGTCCTGGGTTTTGCGCCCCTCCATAGTGCTCCCAATCCTGCTTTGGTGCAGGTCTCTGCCCTTTGTACTTCTAAAACCCCCAACGGCTCCCAGTTTGGAGTAGTGGCCCTTCCGGTTTCCATCACGGGGGCTGCCCTAAAGTCCTTTCCCTGCTGCTACAGGTCTGTGAGTCTGTGCCCCGTCACCAGCACCAGAGGTTGTCACTCACCAGCGGTGTAGGATCCCCATGGCCAGGCTCACTCCCTCTGTAGTTTATCCTCTGATAACTGCCTGGAGTCATGGCTCCCTGCTTTGTACCTCGAAACCAACTGCCTGTGATCTTCTGTTTGTAGAGATCCAGAGCTTCTTACATCTCAGGCTGATTTCTTGGGTGCTCAGAGTGGTCTGGTAGATATCCAGCTCAATTTTGGGGACCAGTTGGAATAAAGTCCCCTATTCCTCTGCCATCTTTTCCCAATCTGGAAGTTTTCTAACTTTTTGAGAGTGGATTGGATTGCTATGTACTTCCCTCTTAGGACAGCCCTTGCTGTGTCCCATAGGTTTTGCACTGATCTGTTTTCATTCTCATTAGTTTGTATGAATTGTTTGGGTTATTCTTTAATTTCCTGGTTGACCCATTCATTCTTTAGCAGGATGCTCTTTAACCTCCAAATGTTTGAGTCCCTTCCAGATTTCTTCTTGTGGTTGAGTTTCAGTTTGAAAGCATTGTGGTCTGAAAATATGCAGGGAATAACCTCAATCTTTTGGTATCAGTTGATACGTGAGTTTTTACCCAGTACATGATCTATTCAGAGAAAGTTCCATGTGCACTCCAGAAGAATCAGTATTCTGTTGATTTAGGATGACATGTTCTGTATATATCTAAGAAGTCCATCTGGTCCAATGTGTCATTCAAAGCTCTTGTTTCTTTATTGATCTGCTTAGATGATTTGTCTATTGTTCTTAGTGGGGTGTTGAAATCCCCTAGTATTAATATATTATTATCAATGTGTTTCTTTACTTTGGCTATTATTTGGTTTATATATTTGCCTTCTCCCAAGTTGGGAGCATAAATATTTACAATTGTTATATCTTCTTGTTGGACAGACACTTTAAGTATGATATAGTGTCCCTCTACATCTTTTACAACATTCTTTGGTTTAAAATCTAATTTGTCTGATTTGAAGATTGCTACCCCAACTTTCTTTTGAAGTCGATTAGTGTGGTAAATTCTCCAACTTTTCACTCTGTCTGGAGGTGTGTTTAGGTCAAAATTCGTCTCTTGTAGACAGTATATGGATGGGTCTTGCTTTTTTTTTTTTTTCCCAGTCTGATACCCTGTGTCCTTTGGTTGGAGCATTTAGCCCATTTACATTCAGAGTAACTACTGAAAGATATGAATTTAGTACCACTGTGTTGCCTGTAAAGTCCCTGTTTCTGTAGATTGTCTCTATTACTTTCTGGTTTATGTTACCTTTGGGCTCTCTCTTAGCTTATATGATCCCCCTTAATATTTCTTGCAGTGCTGGCTTAGTGGTCAGGTATTCTTTCAGTTTCTGTCTGTTCTGGAAACTCTTTGTCTCTCCTTCCGTTTTGAATGACAGCCTTGCTGGATAAAGTAATCTTGGCTGCATGGTCTTCTCATTTATTTTCCTGAATATGTTTGCCAGCCCTTTCTGGCTTGCCAGGTTTCTGTGGATAGGTCTGATGTTATTCTGATGTTCCTCCCTCCATACCTAAGGAATCTCCTCTCCCTAGCTGCTCTCAGGATATCTTCTTTGGCTCTAAGATTTGCAGTCTTCACTATTATATGTTACGGTGTTGATCCATTTTTACTGACTTTGGGAGGGGTCCTCCCTGCCTCTTGGACATGGCTGCTTGCTTCCTTCCCCAGATTAGGAAATTTTATAGCAACGATTTGCTCAAATATACCTTCTATCCTTCTGTCCTTCTCCACCCCCTCTGTGATCCCAGTAATTCTGACATTGGTTCATTTCAAGGCATCATTAAATTCTTGAAGCCTTTCTTCATGGGCTAGTAGTTGTCTCTCTCCCTTTTCCTCAACTTCCTTCCTTTCCATCAGCCTGTCCTCTAGATCACTTTTCTCTCTTCTGCCTCATTCACCCTAGCTTTAGAGCATCCAATTTAGACTGCATCTTATTCATAGCATTTTTAAGTTTGGCCTGATTAGATTTCATTCCCGCCCTTAGCTATTCTGTATTTTCATTTATGGGTTTTTTAAGCCTATTTACTTTATAATTGCTATTCTATATTCCATCTCTGACCTCTTACTTATATCCATATTGATTAGCTCTGTGACAGAAAACGTTGCCTCTCTTTCTTTCCTTTGTTGTGAAATCCTCCTTCTAGTCATTCTTCCCAGGTAGGATGGGTGAGCAAATGAACAGAGTCAAAAATATCCACCAAGACCCAAGCAAAATGCACCCAAGTAAAAAATCCAAATTGTTTGGGAAGGCACCACAGAAAAGCAAACGAAGACAAAATGAAACAAAACAGTAATAAAGGAGGGGAAGAGACTATAATCTCACAGGGTGGACAAAGCAGGGTGATCCACTTGTTCCTGATTTAATTTTGGTCTGTGTGTTAGAAGACACTACATCCCAAAAAGGCAAAGAAAGGAAAACTTATATATATATGGATATATATATACACTTATATAAATGATATATAATATGTATGTATTATTATATATTTAATTTATTTAAATTAACACTAAATTACATATTATAAAATAATAAATTTTATAAAATTATAAAATAAAATAAAATTTAAATTATATAAAATTATAAAATAAATTTATATATTATGAATATATAATTTAACTTATATCTAATAATATATAAATATAAATATAGTTGAATAGATTGATAAAAGGACTAGAATGAAGCATGTACCTATAACATGTAGATATGAAAATACGAAAGTTGAAATGTAACTTAAAAACATATGTTGATAAAATAAGAACGTAGCTGAAATGGGGAAAAGGTAAAAAAAATAAATGAAAACTTCAGAGTTAAGGATAAGGAAACACCTGGAGCTTAATATACTATTTTCCCTGGCACTGGAGTTTTACAGTCTTATGGGATCCATAAGGTTGTCATTGACCTGTTCTTCCAGTCTGTCTTCTCTGGGAGGGGACTGCTGTGCTGCTTCTCAGATGTCTTTGCCTGGGTGGAGTTATCCTACCCCTTGTCAGGGGGATGGGCTCAATGCATGCTGGTTAGTCTGTGTGGCTTTTTTTCCCTGGAGGCTTTCTGCGCCTCTTTAGAGGGTCAGAGCAAAAATGGCTGTGCCCAGATCTCTGGCCTAGAGCCGCAGGATTGTGGTCCTCCCTCTTCAATAAACTCTCCAGGTCAAAGAGTCTCCACTTTTGTGTGCCACAAACTCCGCAGACTCCCGAGGTTTGTTCCCACTGCAGTCCACCCCGGGCAAGTCCCAGGGACTGGAGAGCGTCACTGTGCTTTGTGTTTGTGACTGTGAGTGGTTGTGGGTTCGCACGTGCATCCTGTTCCATGGCCATTTCACCCCTCCCAGGGGATGGTAAATGGCCCACAAGTTCCAGTCCTTTTCAGGGTGCTCAGGCAAAAAGTCATCTCCCCACTGGCCCAGCTAGAGGTTATAGTGACCGGAGCTGAGACTCCTTCCTGGGCTCGCTGACTATAACCAGTTTCCCCACTGGTTATACCAGTATAACCACTGCTTGGGCATTCTATCGGTTCAGGTACCCCCATTCTTTCTGTGTCGCCTGGGATCCTGAGACCACAATGACCCACCTAGAATTTTGCCATTTTCATCCCCTGAGTCCCTGTCAGAAAGGGATGTCTCTCACTGGAGCAGATTTCTAAGGGTTCCAATTTTGCGCTCCATTGTTATATCACTTTCCGGTAGCCAGCTTATGGAGGCTCCCTCCCCACTCCATTTATCTTCTGATAGCTCCCCACAGATTCACAACTTTGCACCTCCTACCTTGCAAAAAGCAGTCGTTTTTCTGCTTGTAGAGTTCCAGATAAATTTTCTTACTTCTCAGGCTGAATTCATGGGTCTTCAGAATGGTTTGATAGATATTGAGCTAAATTCCAGGGACCTGATGAAATGATGTCCCCTACTCTTCCACCATCTTCTAATTCTTCTTTAAATGCTTGGTAGAATTCCCCTGGGAAGCCATCTGGCCTGGGACTCTTTGTCGGGAGATTTTTGATTTCTGATTCAAATCCTTTGCTGGTAATGTCTGTTCAGGTTTTCTATTTCTCCCTGTTTCACATTTGGTAGTTTATATATTTCCAGGAATGCATTCATTTCTTTCAGATTGCCTAATTTGTTGGCATTTAATGGCTCATAATATTCTCTTATATCTGTTTCTACTTCTGTGGTATTGTTTGTGATATCTCTTCTTTCATTCATGATTTTTTGTTGTTGTTGTTCCTTTCTCTTTTCTTTTTGATATGCCTGGCTAAGAGTTTATTAATCTTCTTAATTCTTTCAAATAACCAGCCCATAGTTTCATTGATCTGTTCTACTGCTTTTTTAAAAAATTTCTATATCATTAATTTCTGCTCTAATCTTCATTATTTCTCTCCTCTGACTGGATTTAGGCTTTATTTGGTGTTCTTTTTCTAGCTCCTTTAGGTGTAAGCTAAGGTTTTGTATTTGAGATTTTTCTTGCTTCTTGAGGAAGACCTGTATTACTATATACTTCCTTCTTATGACAGTCTTTACTGCATCCAAATGTTTTGGACTATCATGTTTTCATTTTCATTTCCTTCCATGTATTTTTTAAAATTCTTCTTTAATTTCCCGGTTGACTCCTTCATACTTTAGTAAGATGTTTTTTAATCTCCATATATTTGTTGCCCTTCCAAATTTCTTCTTGTGGTTGACTTCATGTTTCAAAACACTGTGGTCTGAAAATATGCATTGCATGATCTCAGTCTTTTTGTACCAGTTGAGACCTGATTTGTGACCCAGTAGGTGATCTATTCTGGAGAATGTTCCATGTGCATTTAAAAAGAATGTGTATTCTGGGGCGCCTGGATGGCTCAGTCATTAAGCGTCTGCCTTCGGCTCAGGTCATGATCCCGGGGTCCTGGGATCGAGCCCCACATTGGGCTCTCTGTTCAGCGGGGAGCCTGCTTCTCCCTCTCCCGCTCTGCCTGCTTGTGTTCCCTCTCTGTCTCTCTCTGTCAAATAAATAAATAAAATCTTTAAAAAAATAAAAATAAAAAAATAAAAAAATAAAAAGAATGTGTATTCTCTTGCATTAGAATGCAGTGTTCTGAATATATCTATAAAGTCCATCTGGTCCAGTGTGTCATTCAAAGCCCTTGTTTTCTTGTTCATCTTCTGCTTAGATGATCTGTCCATTACTGTGAGTGGGGTGTTAAAGTCCACTACTGTTATTGTATTATTATCATAAATTTCTGTAGATTTGTTATTAACTGCTTTATATATTTGGCTGCTCCCAAGTTAGGGGCATAAGTATTTACAGTTGTTGGATCTTCTTGTTGTCTAGACAGCTTTATTACGGTATAGTGTCCTTCACCTCTTATTATAGTCTTTTGTTTAAAATCTCATTTGTCGGATATAAAGATGGCTACTCCAGCTTTCTTTTCATGTCCCGTAGCATGATAAATATTTCTCTAACCCTTCACTTTCAATCTGGAGTTGTCTTTGTGTCTAAAATGAGTCTCTTGTAAGCAGCATATGAGTTGATCTTGTTGTTGTTTTGTTTTGTTTTGTTTTTTTAACCTATTCTGATACCCTATGTCTTTTGATTGGAGCACTGAGTCCAGTTACATTCAGAGTAATTATTGAAAGGTATGAATTTAGTGTCATTGTATTACCTGTAAAGTTGCTCTTCCTGTAGATTGTCTCCATTCCTTTCCTGCTTTTGTTAATTTTTGGTCTCTCTTTACCCTCACAGTGTCCCCTTTAATATTTTGTAGGGCTGGTTTAGTTTTCATGAATTCCTTTAGTGCTTGTTTGTTTGTTTGTTTGTTTTGGAAACTATCTCTCTTATTCTGAATGACAGCCTTGCTGGATCAAGTATTCTTGGCTGCATATTTTTCCAATTTAGCACATTGAATATGTCATGCCATTTCTTTCTGGCCTTTCAGGTCTCTGTGGACAAGTCTGCTGCCAGCCTTTTGTGTCTACCCCTGTTGGTTAAGGACTTCTTGTCCTGAGCTGCAATCACGATTTTCTTTTTATCTTTGTAATTTGCAAGTTTCACTATAATATTTTGAGGTGTTGACCTATTTCTGTTGATTTTGAGGGGAGTTCTCTGTGCCTCTTTGAATTGAATGCCCATTTCCTTCCCCAGATTAAGGAAGTTCTCAGGTATAATTTGTTCAAATAAAACTTCTGCCCCTTTTCCCTGGTCTTCCTCTGGGAAGGAAGGGAATATCCTATAATATGGATATTATTTTGCTTTATGGAATTACTGCATTCCTTAATCTAATAGTTTTCTTTCCTTCTTCTTTTCAGCTTCCTTGTTTTCCATCATTTTATCTTCTATATCACTGATTTGCTCTTCTTCGGTCACCTTCATTTTTATGGTCTCCACTTGGGACTGCATCTCAGGTTTAGTATTTTTTAATTTCAGCCTGACTACATTTTAGTTCTTTTATCTCTATAGTAAAGGATTCTCTAGTGTTTTCTATACTTTCTTTTCAAGCCCAGCTATTATCTTTATAATTGTCATTTTAAATTCTAGTTTAGACACCTTACTTACATTCATATTGATTATATCCCTGGCTGTGAATAGTACCTTCTGTTCTTTCTTTTGGAGTAAACTTCTCAGTCCTGTCATTTTGTCCAGAAAAGGAAAGAAAAAAAGGAAAAACACAACAAAAACAATAAGAACAACAAAAACAAAACTAGATCCTGAGTGTGTTTTGGTCTGCTTGTTAAAAGAAACTAGATCATAAAATGAGAAAGAAAGAAAAACATATATGTAAAATAAAATAAAATACAATGAAAGGAAACAAGAGATAAAATATATAAAGTATATATAAAATAAAAATTTAAAAATAAAAAGAATTGAGAAAAGAAAATAACTGAAAAAAATACTGAAAGACTAAAGAATAAAGATACAAATAATGCTATATATAGTTTTCTCCAGGAGCTGAAGCTTTGCAGTATGATCAGTAAACCTGGTGAGAGCGAGTTATTTGTGTTGGTCTTCTGGGGGAGGGGTCTGTTGCGCTGATTCTTTTTTTAAAAATATTTTATTTATTTATTTGACAGAGAGAGAGAGGGAGGGAGAACAAGCGGGGGAGCAGCAGAAGGAGAGGGAGAAGCAGTCTCTCCGCTGTGCTGGGAGCCCGATGGGGGGCTCAATCCCAGAACCCTGGGATCATGACCTGAGCTGAAGGCAGACGCTTAATGAATTGAGCCACCCAGGTGCCCCTGTTGCACTGATTTTCAGGTGGACTTGCCCTAATGGAAATGGTGTTCCAGGGCACTGGGAGGCAGGTCTTGGTGTAAGTATATCTGAACTCCACTAGGTGGTGCTGTTTTTTCTTCCTGAAGGCTTTCAGCACTGATGGGTGGGATGAATATGACTGTGGCTTCTCTCTAGCCCTGGAGGGGAAAATTCATGCCCCCCACTCTTCAGTGAACCCTGTTAGAAAAGCAGTCACTCTTGTCTCCCTGGTTTCTGTCAGAATTCTGTGTTTACCCAGCCTGTGACTGAGCATTTTTATCTCAGTGATGAGACTGAGTTTCAAATTCCAAACTTTAGGGCCACAGCTCTCCCCAGCACTTTTCCTCCTGGTGTGTAGGGGGTTCTTGCCATGCTTCTGCCTTTTGCTAGACCCCTACCAGGAAAGCAGTCACATGACCTTCAGAGGTTCAGTTTATGGCAACACAGAACAGAAAGTTGGCACCTAGACTCGCTGTTTTCAGCCGGCTTCCTCGCTCCCATGCCTGGGAAATCTGCTGTACTGAGGCACCACCCATTCTCCTTTCCACCCTGGGGATCCTTAGACCATGCTGTCACACCTGGGATTCCACCCGCTTCACCGCCTGAGCACCTTTAAGCCAGACACGTCCCCTGAGGATATCCTCAGCTGTATCACACCAGATTCAAGTTTCCACACCTATTTTCAAAGGGCGGTTGGGTTTCTGCTTGTAGACTTGCAGCATTTGTTTTCTCACATCTCTGATTAATTTCTCAGGTGTTCAGAAAGATTTGATAACTAATTAGTTGTATTCAAGGGAGGAGAGGAACTTAGGGTTCCCCTACTTCTCTGCCATCTTAACTCCCAAAAACAGATTTTTCCCATTTAGCATGTTGAATACTTCATGCCACTGTTCCCTGGCTTTATTTTTTATTAATTTATTTTAAAGATTTTATTTATTTATTTATTTGAGAGAGAGAAAGAGAGAGAGAACCAGCAGGGGGAGTGGTAGAGGGAGAAGCGATGTGGGACTTGATCCCAGGACCCTGGGATCACGACCTGAGCCGAAAGCAGATGCTTAACCAACTGAGCCACCCATGCGTCCCTGCCCCCTGGTTTTACATGTTTCTATTGAGGCATCTGCAGTTAGCCTTATAGTTCTCCCCTTGTAAGTAGGGACTTCTTTTTTCTTGCTGATTTTAGGATTTTTTTCTTTATCATAATATTTGCAAATTCAATTACAATATGTCTTGGTGTTGATCTGCTTTTCTTGATTTTGTTCATAGTTCTCTGTGTTTCTGGATTTGGTAGTCTGTTTCCTTACCCAGATTAGGGAATTTTTCAGCTATTATTTCCTGGAAATAAATTTTCTGCCCCCCTTTTTTCTTTCTTATTCTTCTGGAAGTCTTATGATATGAATGTTATTATGTTTGATGGAGTCACTGAGTTCCTCATGTCTGTTCTCATAATCCATAATTCCCTCTTTCTTTTGTTCAGCTAATTATTTTATCTTCTA
This sequence comes from Phoca vitulina, assembly GCF_004348235.1. Lineage (NCBI taxonomy): Eukaryota > Metazoa > Chordata > Mammalia > Carnivora > Phocidae > Phoca > Phoca vitulina. The sequence continues at coordinate 633,279 of NW_022589827.1, read as the reverse complement.
TACCACTTATTTGTTTCTGTGCTTCTTCCATCTTTGTGTTCATTACATCCTCTTTTTCAAATCTTAATTATTGTATTGTTCATTTCTGTTTAAAAAAAACCACTATTTTATCTCTTCAGTAAGGGCCTCCTTGAACTCTTCCATTTTTTCCTCAAGCCCAGCAAATATTCTTGTGATTATTGCTTTAAATTCTCCATCAGTCAGTCTGTTTTGCTTAGATCTCTGGCTGTGACCTTTTCTTGTTTCATTTTGGATGAATTCCTCCATCTTGGCATTTTGTCTAGGGCTCTATCTTCTTTTGTGTGTTACAAAAGCCTGTTATGTTTCCTGCTCCTGAGAGCAATGGCTTTACAAAGAGGAGGTCATATAGTGACCAGGGCCTGGTGCTTCAGGGAATGTCTTTCCTGTGTGCTGTGTGTACTTGGCTGTCGTGCTTTGGTTACTCTATCCTTCATGCCACTCATCTGCAGAGGCTCTCCTTGCCTGCAGTGGGCAGTGTTTGAACCTCAGCCATAGTGTGGTGAGTTTAACTAGGCATGCTCTGGTCTGCTGGTTAAATGAGACCTGATGCTTCTTCCACTAGAACTGAAGCCTTGCAGTACTCTAGTCAAGAGACATGTGTGGGGGGAGCTTTCTGCTGGTCTTCTGGGGCAGGAGCTCCCTCAGCTGGGACTGAGACACACTTGCCCTAGAAGGGCTGTAACAGTAGAGTGCAAGGGGATGGGAGTTGGTGTAAACAGGTTAGGTAGCCAGTGTCAGTGCTGTGCTGTTTACAGCTGGCAGTTCTGGGCCTATGCTGAGGGTCAGGGGAGGAAAATGGTGCCAATCAGCTTCTTTGTCCCCAGTAGGGGTCTCTTTTCTTGCTGCTCTCAGGAAGCAATCTCAGAAGAGTGAATAATCTCCCCTCTGTGCATTCCAGGTGTTGTACATGCTGTCTGTCTCTGGTTGTTTACCTGCCTTCTCTCCAGGAGCAGCTAAGTGCCCTCCAGGCTCTATTGCAGCCAACCCTGCTGACTTTTAAAACTCCAAAGTTTAGGAACATGGTGTGGGCAAGGGCCTGTGCTGATCTTCTGGGGGAGGGTCTCACTGTGCTGGGATGGATGCAGGTTTGACCAAAAGGGTAGTCACACCAGAGTGCAAGGGGCATGGGGCTTGGAGCAAGCAGGCTAGGCAGCCAGTCTCAGGCTGAGCTGGTCTTGGCAGGTGGCTTTATGGCTATATTGAGGGGTGAAGGAGGGAAATGGCACTCACTGACCCTTTGTCCTCAGAGAGGCCTTTCTGTGAATGCCACCTCTCACAGATATGCCCCAAGAAGAGCAAACAATTTCCCCCTATGTGTCTTAGGTGTTCCTCAGATTGCACAGTCTGTTCCTGGGTTGTTTGCCTGCCTTTTCGCCAGGAGTAAGGCAGCTCCCACAGGTTTCTATCCCAGCCAAGCCCACTGACCTCTAAAACTCCAGACTTCAGGCCCCATTCATTGCAAAAACTCATGAAAATCAGCCCCTCTCATTTTCCAGCCAATGGTTTTTGGGAAGTGTTCTCCTTGTGCATTCCCCTGTGTTTACCTCTCTCTCTCACTCTTCTCTGTCACCAGGGCTGCCTCCTCTCCACAGCATCCATGATCCTTTTCTCCCCCAAACCATGTCTCCACACTTGCTTCCTTCTTTCATGTGGCCTCTTCTTTCTCTCTAGTTGTGGAGTTGTTCTGTCAGTCTTCAGGTCATTTTCTTGGATACTGAGAATGATCTGATAGCTTCTAGTTGTGTTTGAGAGCCCCGATGAGCATAGCACCTCCTATGATACCGCCATCTTCTGTCTTATGGTTTTTGGTGTAATTGTAAATGGGATTGATTCCTTAATTTCTCTTTCTGTTGCCTCATTTTTGGCGTATAGATATGCAACAGATTTATGTATGTTGATTTTGTATTCAGCGACATTACTGAATTCGTTCATCACTTCTAGCAGTGTTTTGGTGGATTCTTTTTTCCATATATAATATCATGTCATCTGGAAATAGTGAAAATTGTACTTCTTCCTCACTGATTTGGAGGCCTTTTATTTCTTTGTTGCCTGATTGCTATGTCTAGGACTTCCAGTACTATGTTGAATAGTAGTGGTGAGAGTGGACATCCTTGTCTTATTCCTGACTTTAGGGGAATAACTCAATTTTTCTGCATTAAGGATGATGTTAGTTGTGGATTTTTCATAGATGGGCTTTATTATGTTGAGGTATGTTCCTTCTAAATGTACTTTGTTGAGGTTTTTTTTTTAATTTAGTTTTTATTTTTTAAAATTTTATTATGTTATGTTAGTCACCATACAATACATCATTAGTTTTTGATGTAGTGATCCACAATCCATTGTTTTCGTATAACACCCAGTGCTCCATGCAGTACGTGCCCTCCTTAATACCCATCACCGGGCTAACCAATACCCCCTCCCCCCTCCCCTCTAAAACCCTGTTTGTTTCTCAGGTCCATAGTCTCTCAGAGTTCATCTCTCCCTCCAATTCCCCCCGCCCATTTTTCCCTTCCTTCTCCCAATGTCCTCCATGTTATTCCTTATGTTCCACAAATAAGTGAAACCATATGATAATTGACTTTCTCTGCTTGACTTATTTCACTTAGCATAATCTCCTCCAGACCCATCCATGTTGATGTAAAAGTTGGGTATTCATCTTTTCTGATGGCTGAGTAATATTCCATTGTATATATGGACCACATCTTCTTTATCCATTCATCTGTTGAAGGGCATCTTGGCTCTTTCCACAGTTTGGCTATTGCGGACATGGCTGCTATGAACATTGGGGTGCATATGGCCCTTCTTTTCACTACATC
>NW_022589827.1:565031-615442 GCF_004348235.1 Phoca vitulina | reverse complement strand
GATGTAGTGAAAAGAAGGGCCATATGCACCCCAATGTTCATAGCAGCAATGTCCGCAATAGCGAAACTGTGGAAAAAGCCAAGATGCCTTTCTACAGATGAATGGATAAAGAAGATGTGGTCCATATATACAATGGACTATTACTCAGCCATCAGAAAAGATGAATACCCAACTTTTACATCAACATGGGTGGGACTGGAGGAGATTATGCTAAGTGAAATAAGTCAAGCAGAGAAAGTCAATTATCATATGGTTTCACTTATTTGTGGAACATAAGGAATAACATGGAGGACATTAAGAGAAGGAAGGGAAAAATGGGCGGGGGGAATTGGAGGGAGAGATGAACCATGAGAGACTATGGACCTGAGAAACAAACAGGGTTTTAGAGGGGAGGGGGGAGCAGGGATTGGCTAGCCCGGTGATGGGTATTAAGGAGGGCATGTACTGCATGGAGCACTGGGTGTTATACGAAAACAACGGATCATGGATCACTACATCAAAAACTAATGATGTATTGTATGGTGACTAACGTAACATAATAAAATTAAAAAAAAATAAAATATAATGGAGAAAATCTAAAAAAAATAAAAAAATAAAAATAACCCTCAAAAAAAAAGATGTTGGGGATGGAATTCAGGCTAGCAATTGTGTAGACAATAGCTAGAATGGAGAAATGAATTAATGGCAACACAGAGTCTCTAAGGGCAGAAATGAAGGCTGAATTGGCAGTACCTCAAAATGCTATCAATGAGATCCAATCTAATCTAGATAATCTAACAGCTAGGTTAAGTGAGGCAGAAGAACAAATTAGTGACGTGGAAGACAATTTAATAGATAAAAAGGGAAAAGAGGAGGCCAGGGAAAAACAACTCAGAATCCATGAAAATTAAATCAGAGAAATAAGTGACGCCATGAAGCATTCCAATTTCAGAATTATTGGTATCCCGGAGGGGGTGGAGAGAGAGAGGACTAGAAGATGTATTTGAAGAAATCGTAGCTGAGAACTTCCCTAATCTGGGGAACGAAACAAACATTCATGTCCTGGAGGCAGAGAGGACCCCTCCCAAGATCAAGGAAAACAGGCCAACACCCCGACATGTAATAGTAAAACCCGCAAATCTTAGAACGAAGGAAATCATCTAAAGGGCAGTTAGGGGGAAGAGATTCCTTACGTACAGAGGGAGGAACATCAGTATAACGTCATACCTATCCACAGAGACCTGGCACCCCAGAAAGGCCTGGCAAGACATATTCAAGATACTAAACGAGAAGAACATGCAGCCAAGAATACTTTATCCAGCAAGGCTGTCATTTAGAATGGATGGAGAGATGCAGAGCTTCCACGACTGGCAGAAGCTGAAAGAATGTGTGACGACTAAGCCAGCCCTGCAAGAAATATTACGGGGGGTTCTATAAAAGGAGAAAGACCCCAAGAGTGATCTACAACAGAAATTTACAGGGACAATCTATAAAAACAATGTTTTCACAGGCAACATGATGACAATTAATTCATAGCTTTCAATAATCACTCTCAACGTGAATGGCCTAAATGCTCCCAGAAAACGTCACAGGGCTGCAAATTGGATAAAAAGACGGGACCCATCCATATGCTGTCTACAAGAGACCCATTTTGAACCTAAGGATACATCCAGACTGAAAGTGAAAAGATGGAGATCCATCTTCCATGCCAGTGGACCTCAAAAGAAAGCTGGGGTAGCAATTCTTATATCAGACAAATTAGACTTTAAATTAAGACTGTAGTTAGAGACACAGAAGGACACTATATCATTCATAAAGGGTCTACCCAACAAGAAGGTTTAACAATTGTAAATATCTATGCCCCCAACATGGGAGCAGCCATCTACATAAGCCAACTGTTCACCAAAATAAAGAGTCATATTGATAACAATATGTTAATTTTAGGAGACCTCAAGACTCCATCTCAGCAATAGACAGATCATCTAAGCAGAAAATCAAGAAGGAAACAAGAGCTTTGAATGACACACTGGACCACATGGACCTCATAGATATATACAGAACATTCCACCCTAAAACAACAGAATACTCATTCTTCTCGAAAGTACATGGAACTTTCTCTAGAATAGACCACATACTGGGTCACAAATCAGGTCTCAACCGATAGCAAAAGATTGAGATTATTCCCTGCATATTCTCAGACCACAATGCTTTAAAACTGGAACTCAATCATAAGAAAAAATTTCGCAGAAATTCAAACACATGGAAGCTAAAGACCATTCTGCTCAAGAATGTTTGAGTCAACCAGGAAATCAAAGAAGAACTTAAAAAATTCATGGAAACCAGTGAGAACGAAAAGACGTCAGTCCAAAACCTATGGGATACTGCAAAGTTGGTCATAACGGGGAAATACATATCCATCCAAGCCTCACTCAAAAAAAAAAGAAAAATCCCGAATTCACCAACTAACTCTACACCTTGAAGAACTAGAGAAAAAACAACAAACGATCCCTAAGGCACGCATTGGAAGAGAAATAATTAAGATTAGAGCAGAGATCAATGAATTAGAAACCAGAAACACAGTAGATCAGATCAACAAAACTAGAAGTTGGTTCTTTGAAAGAATTAATAAGATTGATAAACCACTGGCCAGACTTCTCCAAAGGAAAAGAGAAAGGACGCAAATTAATAAAATTATGAATGAAAGGGGAGAGATCACGACCAACACCAAGGAAATAGAAACAGTTATTAGAAATTATTATCAACAACTATATGCCAATAAACTGAGCAATCTGGATGAAATGGATGCATCCCTGGAAACTTGTAAGCTGCCAAGACTGAAACAGGAAGAAATTGACAACCTGAATAGGCCAATAACCAGTAACGAGATTGAAGCAGTGATCAAAAACCTCCCAAAAAAAACAAGAGGCCAGGGCCTGATGGATTCTCTGGGTAATTCTACTAAACATTCAAAAAAGAAATCATACCTACTCTCCTGAAGCTGTTTCAAAAAATAGAAACAGAGGGACAGCTTCCAAACTCATTCTATGAGGCCAGCATTACCTTAATCCCCAAACCAGGCGAAGACCCCATCAAAAAGGAGAATTTCAGACCGATATCCCTGATGAATATGGATTCCAAAATTCTCAACAAAATCCTAGCTAATAGGATCCAACAATACATTAAAAGGATCATCCACCACGTTCATGTGGAGTTTATCCCTGGGATGCAAGGGTGGTTCAACATTCGCAAATCAATCAGTGTGATAGAACACATTAATAAGAGGAGGGAGAAGAACCATATGGTCCTCTCAATTGATACAGAAAAAGCATTTGACAAAATACAACATCCTTTCCTGATTAAAACTCTTCAGAATATAGGGATAGAGGGAACATTCCTCAAGTTCTTAAAATGCATGTTTGAAAAACCCATAGCCAATATTATCCTCAATGGGGAAAAGTTGAGAGCCTTTCCCTTAAGATCAGGAACACGGCAAGGATGCCCATTCTCGCCCACCTCCCTTTCCGCAACCTTCAGTTTGTTTCCCTGAGTCAGGAGTCTCGTCTGGTTTGTCTCCCTCAATGACTTCTTCCCATTCAGTTTTCCCTCCCTTCCCTTATTGTCCTCTGCATTATTCCTTATGTTCTACATATGAGTGAAACCATATGATAATGGTGTTTCTCTGATTGACTTATTTCCCTTAGCATAATACCTTCCAGTTTCATCCATGTCGATGCAAATTGTAGGTATTCATCATTTCTGATGGCTGAGTAATATGCCATTGTATATATGAACCACATCTTCTTTGTCCATTCATCTGTTGAAGGACATCTCAGTCCCTTCCAAGAAAAATACCATTGACATTTTTCACAGAGCTGGAATGAACAATCCTAAGATTTCTTTGAAACCAGAAAAGATTCCGAATCGCCAGGGGAATGTTGAAAAAGAAATCCAAAGCAGGGGCCATTAGGATGCCTGATTTCAAGCTATATTACATATCTGTGATCATCAAGACAGCATAGGTCTGGTACAAAAACAGACACAATGATCACTGGAACAGAATAGAGAGCCCAGAAATAGACCCTCACCTCTGTGATTAACTAATCTTCAACAAAGCGGGAAAGAATATCAAATGGAAAAATGTCAGTCTCTTCAACAAATGATGTTGGGAAAATTGGACAGCCACATGCAGAAGAATGAAACTGGACCATTCTCTTACACCATACACAAAGCTAAACTCAAAATAGATGAAAGACCTCAGTGTGAGACAGGAATCCATCAAAATCCTAGAGGAGAACATGGGCAGGAATGTGTTCAACTTTGAACGAAGTATCTTTTTGCAGGACATGTGTCTAACGGGAAGGGAAACAAAAGCAAAATGGGACTTTTGGGACTTCATCAAGATAAAAACTTCTGCACAGGAAAGGAAGCAATCAGCAAAACTAAAAGGCAACCCATGGAATGGGAGAAGATATTTGAAAATGGCATTACAGATAAAGGGCTAGAATCCAAGATCTATAAAGAACCTCTCAAACTCAACACCCAAAACCCAAAGAATCCAGTCAAGAAATTAGCAGAAGACATGAACAAACACTTCTCCAGGGAAGACATACAAATGGCCAACAGACACATGAAAAAATGCTCCACATCACTTGCCATCAGGGAAGTACAAATCAAAACCACAAGGAGATACCACCTCACACCAGTCATTATGGCTAAAATTAACTTCCAATCCATGAGCATGGAATGTTTTTCCACCTCTTTGAGTCTTCCTCCACTTCTCTCATAAGTGTTCTTTAGTTTTTAGAGTACAGATCTTTACTTCTTTAGTTAGGTTTGTTCCTAGGTATCTTATGTTTTTTGGTGCTACTGTAAATGGAATCAATGACTTAATTTCACTTTCTTCTGTCACATTATTAGTGCATACAAATGTAACTGATTTCTGTGCATTGATTTTGTATCCTGCCACATTGCTCAATTGCTGTATCATTTTTAGTAATCTGTGGGGTGTAGTCTTTTGGGTTTTCCACATAAAGTATCATGTCATCTGAAAGAGGGAGAGTTTTATTTCTTCATTGCCAATTCGAATGCCTTTTATTTCTTTTTGTTGTCTGATTGCTGAGGCTAGGACTTCTACTACTATGTTGAACAATAGTGGTGAGAGTGGGCATTCCTGTCGTGTTCCTGACCTTAAGGGAAAAGCTCTCAGCATTTCCCCATTGATAATTGTATTCGCGGTGGGCTTTTCATAGATTGCTTTTATGATATTGAGGTATGTTTCCTTTATCCCTACACACTGAAGACTTTTAATCAGGAAAAGATGCTTTATTTTGTCAAATGCTTTTTCTGCATCAATTGAGAGGATCATGTGCTTCTTGTCTTTTCTTTTATTAATGTGCTCTGTCATGTTGATTGATTTGCGAATGTTGAACCACCCTTGCAACCTAGGAATAAATCCTACCTGGTTGTGATAGATAATCCTTCTAACGTACTGTTGGATCCTACTGGCTAGGATCTTGTTGAGTATTTTGGCATCCATATTCATTAGGAATATTGGTCTGTAATTCTACTTTTTGATGGGGTATTTGCCTGGATTTGGAATCAGGGTAATGCTGGCCTAATAGAACGACTTTGGAAGTTTTCCATCTATTTAAAGTTTTTGAAACAGCTTCAGTAGAATAGGTATGATTTCTTCTTTAAATGTTTGGTAGAATTCCCCTGGGAAGCCATCTGGCCCTGCACTCTCTCTTTTTAGCAGGTTTTTGATTACTGCTAAAATTTACTTACTGGTTATTGGTCTACTCAGTCTATTTCTTCATGTTTCACGTTTGGTAGTTTATTAATTTCCAGGAATGCTTCAATTTCTTCCAGTTTGCTTAATTTATTGGCATATAGTTGCTGGTAATAATTTCTAAAAATCAGTTCGATTTCCTTGGTTTTATTCATAATTTCTCCCCTTTCATTCACGATTTTATTGTTTTGGGTCCTTTCCCTTTTGTTTTGGATAGGTCTGGCCAGAGATTTATCAATCTTATTAATTCTTTCAAGGAACCAGCTTCTAGTTTTAATGATCTGTTCTACTGTTTTCTGGTTTCTTTTTTTTTTTTTTTTAGAACTTTCTTTATTTAACCTTTTAAAAAAAATTTTTATTAACATATAATGTATTATTTGTTTCAGGGGTACAGGTCTGTGATTCATCATTCTTACACAATTCACAGTGACCACGATAGTATATACCTTCCCTATGTCCATCACCCAGCCACCCCATCCCTCCCAGCACCCTCCACTTCAGCAACCCTCAGTTTGTTTCCTAAGATTAAGAGTCTCTTATGGTTTGTCTCCCTCTCTGGTTTCATCTTGTTTTATTTACCCCTCCTTTCCCCTATGATCGACTGTCTTCTTTTTCAAAATCCCCGAATCAGTGAGATCATATGATACCTATCTTTCTCTGATTGACTTATTTCGCTTAGCATAATACCCTCAAGTTCCAACCACGTCATGGCAAATAGCAAGATTTCATTTTTGAAAAAAAAAAAAAAAGATTTCATTTTTGATGGCTGCATATTATTCCATTGCATATATATACCACATCTTCTTTATCCATTCATCTGTTGATGGACATCTAAGCTCTTTCCATAGTTTGGCTACTGTGGACATTGCTGCTATAAACATTGGGGTTCCTGTGCCCCTTCGGATCACTACATTTATATCTTTCTGTTAAATACCCAGTAGTGCAATTGCTGGGTCGTAGGGTAGCTCTATTTTCAACTTTTTGAGGAACCTCCATACTGTTTTCCAGAGTGGCTGCACCAGCTTGCATTCCCACCAACAGTGTAGGACGGTTCCCTTTCTCCACATCCTCGCCAACGTCTGTCGTTTCCTGACTTGTTAATTTAACCATTCTGACTGGTGTGAGGTGTTATCTCATTGAGGTTTTATTTTATTTTTCTTTAAACAAGAAAAGCATATATATTTTTTTCATTAAAAGAATAACCAAGTAAGTAGAAAAATTAAGGTGTATAAGAGGAAATCTCCTTGCTCAAATTAACAAATAATATTAAAACGTATTGTGAATCAGAGAATTTGTATGTCTTTAAAAGAGAGGTGGTGATAGAAATAACTTTATATTTTTCTGTTTGGTATTACAGAGAATAGTGAGAGGAGAATAACAAACTGCACAAACAGAAAGTACAATCGAAATAATTTTAAGGGTAATAAGATCGAAATACTGTTATTATCTATAATAATAAAGTACCTCTTTTCTTACATGGAAACAGAGTTGATAATGTACTTTCAACACACAGGAAAAATAAATAACCTAAAAATCAGATGTACAAATCAAATGGAGTAATAATACTTTTCATTTATGAAGCATTCACTTGTCTTTATTATTACTATTTCTTCACATAGAATGGTGTGCACAGAAAGTGCTTGTTTTTAAAATATATTTTATTTATTTATTTTTAATGTTTAAAATTTTATTATGTTATGTAAATCACCATACAATACATCATTAGTTTTTGATTTGGTGATCCATGATCCATGGTTTTCATAAAAGAACCATTGCTCCATGCAGTAGGTACCCTTCTTAATACCCTTCACCGGGCTAACCCATCTCCCCCCTCCCCTCTCACCTCTAAAACCCTGCTTGTTTCTCAGAGTCCATAGTCTCTCATGGTTCATTTCTCCCTCCGATTTCCTCCCCCTTCATTTGTCCCTTCCTTCTCCTAATGTCCTCCATGATATTCCTTATGTTCCCCAAATAAGTGAAACCATATGATAATTGACTTTCTCTGCTTGACTTATTTCACTTAGCATAATCTCCTCCAGTCCCATCCATGTTGATGTAAAAGTTGGGTATTCATCTTTTCTGATGGCTGGGTAATAGTCCATTGTATATATGGACCACATCTTCTTTATCCATTCATCTGTTGAAGGGCATCTCAGCTCTTTCCACACTTTGGCTATTGCAGGCATTGTTGCTATGCACACTGGGGTGCACACTGGCCTTCTTTTCCCTACATCTGTATCTTTGGAGTCAATACCCAGGAGTGCAATTGCTGGGTCATAGGGTAGCTCTATTTTTAAATTTTTGAGGCACCTCCACACTGTTTTCCAAAGTGGTTCTACCAACTTGCATTCCCACCAAGAGTGTAAGAGGGTTCCCCTTTCTCCAAAACCTCTCCACATTTGTTGTTTCTTGCTCTGTCCATTTTTGCCATTCTAACTGGTGTAAGGTGGTATCTCAATGTGGTTTTGATATGAATTTCTCTGATGGCTAATGATGACGAACATTTTTCATGTGTCTGTTAGCCATTTGTATGTCTTCTTCAGAGAAGTGTCTGTTCATCTCTTCTGCCCACTTTTTGACTTGATTATTTGTTTTTTGGGTGTTGAGTTTGAGAAGTTCTTTATAGATCTTGAATACCAGCCCTTTATCTGTAGTGTCATTTGCAAATATCTTCTCCCATTCTGTGGGTTGCCTCTTTGTTTTGTTGACTGTTTCCTCTGCTGTGCAGAAGCTTTTATCTTGATGAAGTCCCAAAAGTTCATTTTTGCTTTTGTTTCACTAGCTTTTGGAGATGTATCTTGAAAGAAGTTGCTGTGGCCAATGTCAAAGAGGTTACTGCCTATGTTCTCCTCGAGGATTTGGATGGATTCCTGTCTCACATTGAGGTCTTTTATCCATTTTGAGTTTATCTTTGTGTATGGTGTTAGAGAATGGTTGAGTTTCATTCTTCTGCATGTGGCTGTCCAATTTTCCCAGCAACATTTGTTGAAGAGACTGTCTTTTGTCCATTGCATATTTTTTCCTGCTTTGTTGAAGATTATTTGACCATAGGGTTGAGAGTCCAATCTGGGCTCTCTATTCTGTTCCATTTGTCTATATGTCTGTTTTTGTGCCAGTACAATGCTGTCTTGGTGATCCCTGCTTTGTAATATAGCTTGAAATCCGGCAATGTGATGCCCCCAGCTTTGTTTTTCTTTTTCAACATTTCCTTGGCAATTCGAGGTCTTTTCTGATTCCATACAAATATTAGGATTGTCTGTTCCAGCACTTGGAAAAATGTCATTGGAATTTTGATTGGGATGGCATTGAAGGTATAGATTGCTCTGGGTAGCATAGACATTTAAACAATGTTTATTCTTCCAATCCATGAGCATGGAATGTTTTTCCATCTTTTTGTGTCTTCTTCCATTTCTTTCGTGAGTGTTCTGTAGTTCCTAGAGTATCGATCGTTTACCTCTTTGGTTAGGTTTATTCCCAAGGTATCTTATGGTTCTTGCTACTATTGCAAATGGAATCGTTTCTCTAATTTTCTTTCTACAACTGCATTGTTAGCATATAAGAAAGCAACTGATTTCTGTGCATTGATTTTGTATCCTGCCACATTACTGAATTGCTGGATGAGTTCTAGAAATTTGGGGGTGCAGTCTTTTGGGTTTTCCACATAAAGTATCATGTCATCTGCGAAAAGAGAGAGTTTGACTTCTTCTTTGCCAATTTGAATACCTTATATTTCTTTTTGTTGTCTGATTGCTGTTGCTAGGACTTCTAGAACTATGTTGAACAATAGTGGCCAGAGTGGGCATCCTTGACTTGTTCCTGATCTTAAGGGAAAGGCTCTCAGCTTTTCGCTATTGAGGATGATATTGGCTGTGGGTTTCTCATAGATGGATTTTATAAACTTGAGTCGTGTTCCCTCTATCTCTAATCTCTGAAGAGTTTTAATGAGGGAAGAATGCTGTATTTTATCAAATTCTTTTTCTGCATCAATTGAGAGGACCAGTGGTTCTTCTCTCTCTTCTGATTAATGTGTTCTATCACATTGATTGAGTTGCGAATGTTCAACCACCCTTGCATCCCGGGGATAAATCCCACTTGGTCGTGATCTATGATCTTTTTATTATGTATTGTTTGATCCTATTAGCTAGGATTTTGATGAGGATTTTGGAACCCATATTCATCAGGGATATCGGTCTGAAATTCTCCTTTTCGATAGGTTCTTTGCCTGGTTTGCGTATTAAGATAATTTTGGCCTCATAGAATGAGTATGGATGTTTTCCTTCTGTTTATATTTTTTGAAACAGCTTCAGGAGAATAGGTATTATTTCTTCTCTGAATGTTTGGTAGAATTCCCAAGGGAACCCATCAGGCCCTGGACTCTTGTTTTTTGGGAGTTTTTTGATCACTTCTTCAATCTCATTACTGTTTATTCGCCTATTCAGGTTGTTAATTTCTTTCTGTTTCAGTCTTGGCAGCTTATATGTTTCCAGGGATGCATCCATTTCATCCAGATTGCTCAGTTTATTGGCATAGAGTTGTTGATAATAATTTCTAATAATTGTTTCTATTTCCTTGGTGTCAGTCGTGAACTCTCCCCTTTCATTCATAATTTTATTAATTTGGGTCCTTTCTCTTTTCTTTTGGGTAAGTGTGGCCAATGGTTTATCAATCTTATTAATTCTTTCAAAGAACCAACTTCTAGTTTCGTTGATCTGATCAACTGTGTTTCAGGTTCATTGATCTCTGCTCTAATCTTAATTATTTCTCTTCTAATGTGTAGCTTAGGCATTGTTTGTTGCTTTTTCTGTAGTTCTTTAAGGTGTAGAGGTAGTTCGTGAATTCGGAATTCTTCTATTGTTTTGAGTGAGGCTTGGATGGCTCTGTATTTCCCCCTTAGGACCGCCTTTGCAGTATCCCATAGGTTTTGGACCGATGTGTTTTCGTTCTCACTGATGTCCATGAAATGTTTATGTTCTTCCTTGATTTCCTGGTTGACCCAAACTTTCTTGACCAGAGTTGTATTTAGCTTCCAAATGTTTGAATTTCTGCCAATTTTTTTCTTGTGATTGAGTTCCAGTTTTAAAGCATTTTCGACTGAAAATATGCAGGAATAATCTCGATCTTTTGGTATTGGTTGAGACCTGATTTCTGACCAGTATATGGTCTATTCTGGAGAAAGTTCCATGTGTGCTCGAGAAGAATGAGTATTCTGTTGTTTTAGGGTGGAATTTTCTGTAAATATCTATGAGGTCCATCTGGTCCAGTGTATCATTCAAAGTTCTTGTTTCCTTGTTGATTTTCTGCTTAGATGATCTGTCCATTGCTGAGAGCGGAGTATTGAGGTCTACTACAATTAACGTATTGTTTTCAATGTGACTCTTTATTTTGGTTAACAGTTGGCTTATGTAGATATCTGCTTCCAAGTTGGGGGCATAGATATGTACAATTGTTAGATCTTCTTGTTGGATAGACCCTTGAAGAATGATATAGTGTCCTAATGTGTCTCTAACTATTGACTTTCATTTAAAATCTAATTTGTCTATTATGAGAATTGTTACCCCAGCTTTCTTTTGAGGTCTGCTAGCATGGAAGATGGATCTCCATCCCTTCACTTTCAGTTTGGAGGTATCTCTAGGATAAAAATGAGTCTCTTGTAGACAGCATATGGATGGGTCTTGTCTTTTTATCGAATCTGCAACTGTGTGCCATTTTATGGGAACTTTTGGGCATTCACGTTGGGAGTGTTTATTTAAAGATCTGAATTAAGTGTCATCATGTTGCCTGTGAAGACGTTTTATTTATAGATTGCCCCTGTGAAATTCTGTTGTATATCACTCTTGGGGTCTTTCTCCCTTTATAGAATCGCCCTTAATATTTCTTGCAGGGCCGGCTTAGTGGTCGCATATTCTTTCAGTTTCTGCTGGTCTTGGAAGCTCTGCATCTCTCCATCCATTCTAAATGACAGCCTTGCAAGATAAAGTATTCTTGATTGCATGTTCTTCTCATTTAGTATCCTGAATATGTCTCACGAGCCCTTTCTGGCTTGCCAGGTCTCTGTGGATAAGTCTGACGTTATTCTGATGTTCCTCCCTCTGTACCTAAGGAATCTCTTCCCCCTAACTGCCCTTAAGATGGTTTCTTTGGTTCTAAGATTTGCAGGTTTTACTATTACATGCCAGGGTGTTGGCCTGTTTTCCTTGATCTTGGGCGGGTCCTCTCAGCTTCTAGCACACAAATGTTTGTTTCATTCCCCAGATTAGGGAAGTTCTCAGCTACGATTTGCTCAAATATATCTTCTAGTACTCTCTCTCTCTCCACTCCCTCCAAGATCCCAATAATTATTGTATTGAAACACTACACGGTGTCACTTATTTCTCTGAATCTATTTTCATGGATTCTGAGTTGTTTTTCCCTGGCCTCCTCTTTCCCCCCTTTTTTTAAATTTCCAGAACATGTGTTTTTTATTTTTTTTAATTTTATTATGTTATGTTAGGCACCTTACAATACATCATTAGTTTTTGATGTAGTGATCCACGATCCATTGTTTTCGTATCACACCCAGTGCTCCATGCAGTACGTGCCCTCCTTAATACCCATCACTGGGCTAACCAAACCCCCCTAACCCCTCCCCTCTAAAACCCTGTTTGTTTCTCACGTCCATAGTCTCTCATGGTTCATCTCTCCCTCCAATTCCCCCCGCCCATTTTTCCCTTCCTTCTCCTAATGTCCTCCATGTTATTCCTTATGTTCCACAAATAAGTGAAACCGTATGATAATTGACTTTCTCTGCTTGACTTATTTCACTTAGAATAATCTCCTCCAGTCCCTTTCATGTTGATGTAAATGTTGGGTATTCATCTTTTCTGATGGCTGAGTAATATTCCATTGTATATATGGACCACATCTTCTTTCTCCATTTATCTGTTGAAGGGCATCTCCACTCTTGCATCAGTTTGGCTTTTGTGGGCATTGCTTGTAGAACATTGGGTTGCATATGGCCCTTCTTTTCAGTGCATCTGTGTCTTTGGGGTAAATACCCAGGAGTGCAATTGCTGGGTCATAGGGTAGCTCTTTTTTAAATTTTGAGGCACCTCCACACGGTTTTCCAAACTGGCTGTTCCAACTTGCATTCCCACCAGGAGTGTAAGAGGGTTCCCCATTCTCCACAACCTCTCCAACATTTGTTGTTTCTTTCCCTGTCCGTTTTGGCCATTCTAACTGGGGTAAGGTGGTATCTCAATGTGGTTTTGATTTGGATTTCCCTGATGGCTAATGGTGATGAATATTTTTTCATGTGTCTGTTAGCCATTTGTATGTCTTCTTCAGAGAAGTGTCTTTTCATACCTTCTGCCAACTTTTTGACTTGATTATTTGCTTTTTGGATGTTGAGTTTGAGAAGTTCTTTATAGACCTCGGATACCAGCCCTTTATCTGTAGTGTCATTTGCAAATATCTTCTCCCATTCTGTGGGTTGCCTCTTTGTTTTGTTGACTGTTTCCTTTGCTGTGCAGAAGCTTTTGATCTTGATGAAGTCCCAAAAGTTCTTTTTTGCTTTCGTTTCACTAGCTTTTGGAGATGTATCTTGAAAGACGTTGCTGTAGGTGATGTTAAAGAGGTTACTGCCTATGTTCTCTTCTAGAATTTTGATGGATTCCTGTCTCACATTGAGGTCTTTCATCCACTTTGAGTTTATCTTTGTGAATGGTGTTAAAGAGTGGTCGAGTTTCATTCCTCTGCATGTGGCTGTCCAATTTTCCCAGCACCATTTATTGAAGAGGCTCTTTTTTCCATTGTATGTTTTTTCCTGCTTTGTCAAAGATTATTTGACCATAGAGTTGAGGGTCCATACCTGTGTTCTCTATTCTGTTCCATTGGTCTGTATGTCTGTTTTTGTGCCATTAACATGCTGTCATGGTGATCACAGCTTTGTAATATACCTTGAAATCGGGCAACGTCATGCCCCCAGCTTTGTTTTTCTTTTTTAACATTTCCTTGGCGATTCGGGGTCTTTTCTGATTCCATACAAATTTTAGGATTGTTAGTTCCAGCACTTGGAAAAATGTCATTGGAGTTTTGATCGGGATGGCATTGAAGGTATAGATTGCTCTGGGTAGCATAGACATTTTAACAATGTTTATTCTTCCGATCCGTGAGAATGGAATATTTTTCCATCTTTTTGTGTCTTCTTCCATTTCTTTCATGAGTGTTTTGTAGTTCCTGGAGTATAGATCCTTTACGTCTTTGGTTAGGCTTATTCCGAGGTATCTTATGGTTTTTGGTGCTATTGTAAATGGAATTGTTTCTTTAATTTCTCTTTCTACTGTTGCATTGTTAGTGTATAAGAAAGCAACTGATTTCTGTGCATTGATTTTGTATCCTGCCACATTACTGAATTGCTGGACGAGTTCTAGTAACTTGGGGTGCAGTCTTTTTGGTTTTCCACATAAAGTATCATGTCATCTGTGAAAAGAGAGAGTTTGACTTCTTCCTTGCCAATTTGAATACCTTTTATTTCTTTTTGTTGTCTGATTGCTGTTGCTAGGACTTCTAGTACTATGTTGCACAACAGTGGTGAGAAGGGGCACCCTTAATGTGTTCTGATCTTAAGGGAAAGACTCTCAGGTTTTCCCTATTGAAGATGATATTTGCTGAGGGTTTTTCATGGATGGATTTTATGAACTTGAGGAATGTTCCCTCTATCCCTATACTTTGGAGAGTTTTAATCAGGAAAGGATGTGGTATTTTTTCAAATGCTATTTCTGCATCAATTGAGAGGACCATATGGTTCTTCTCCCTCCTCTTCTTAATTTGTTCTATCACATTGATTGATTTGCGAATGTTGAACCACACTTGCATCCCGGGGATAAATCCCACTTGGTCGTGGTGGATGATCCTTTTAATGTATTGTTGGATCCTATTAGCTCTGATTTTGTTGAGGATTTTGGAATCCATATTCATCAGGGATATTGGTCTGAAATTCTCCTTTTTGATGGGGTCTTTGCGTGGTTTGGGGATTAAGGGAATGCTGGCCTCATAGAATAAGTTTGGAATTTTTCCTTCTGTTTCTATTTTTTGAAACAGCTTCAGGAGAATAGGTATTATTTCTTCTTTGAATGTTTGGTAGAATTCCCCAGGGAATCCATCAGGCCCTGGACTCTTGGTTTTGGGGAGGTTTTTGATCACTGCTTCAATCTCGTTACTGGTTATTGTCCTATTCAGGTTCTCAATTTCCTCCTGTTTCAGTCTTGGCAGCTTATAGGTTTCCAGGGAGGCCTCCATTTCATCCAAATTGCTCAGTGTATTGGCATAGAGTTGTTGATAATAATTTCTAATAATTGCTTCTATTTCCTTGTTGTTAGTTATGATCTCTCCCCTTTCATTCATAATTTTATTAATTTGGCTCCTTTCTCTTTTCTTTTGGGTAAGTCTGGCCAGGATTTATCAATCTTATTAATTCTTTCAAAGAACCAACTTCTAGTTTCATTGATCTGATCTACTGTGTTTCTGGTTTGTAATTCATTGATTTCTGCTCTAATTTTAATTATTTCTCTTCTATTTTGTGGCTTAGGCGTCGTTTGTTGCTTTTCCTCTAGTTCTTTAAGGTGTAGAGTTATTTGGTGAAATCGGGATTTTTCTATTTTTTTGAGTGAGGCTTGGATGGCTATGTATTTCCCCCTGAGGACCGCCTTTGCAGTATGTCATAAATTTTGGACCGATGTGTTTTTGTTGTCTTTGATTTCCATGAATTGTTTAAGTTCTTCTTTGATTTCTTGGTTGACCGAAACATTCTTGAGCAGAGTGGTCTTTAGCTTCCAAGTGTTTGAATTTCTGCCAAATTTTTTCTTGTGATTGAGTTCCAGTTTTAGAGCATTGTGATCTGAGAATATGCAGGGAATAATCTCAATCTCCTGGTATCAGTTGAGACCTGATTTGTGACCCAGTATATGGTCTTTTTTGGAGAAAGTTCCATGTGCGCTCGAGAAGAATGAGTATTCTGTTTTTTAGGGTGGAGTGTTTTGTAAATATCTGTGAGGTCCATCTGGTCCAATGTATCATTCAAAGCTCTTGTTGCCTTGCTGATTTTCTCCTTAGATGATCTGTCCATTGCTGAGAGTGGAGTATTGAGGTCTCCTACAATTAATGTATTGTTATCAATATGACTCTTTATTTTCATTAAGAGTTGGCTTATGTAGATGGCTGCTCCCCTGTTGGGGGCATAGATATTTACGATTGTTAGATCTTCTTGTTGGATAGACCCTTTAAGAATGATATAGTGTCCTTCTGTGTCTCTTATTACTGAGTTTAGTTTAAAATCTAATTTGTCTGATATAAGAATGTCTACCCCAGCTTTCTTTTGAGGTCCGCTGGCATGGAAGATGGATCTCCATTCCTTCCCTTTCAGTCTGGATGTATCTTTAGGTTCCAAATGAGTCTCTTGTAGACAGCATATGGATGGGTCCGGTCTTTTTATCCAATCTGCAACCCTGTGCTGTTTTATGGGAACATATAGGCCATTCTCATTGAGAGTTATTATTTAGCGATATGAATTAATTGTCATCATGTTGCCTGTGAAGATGTTGTTTTTATAGAGTGTCCCTGTAAATTTCAGTTGTATATCACTCTTGGAGTCTTTCTCCTTTTTTAAAACTCCCTTAATATTTCTTTCAGGGTTGGCTTAGTGGTCACATATTCTTTCAGCTTCTGCCGGTCGTGGAAGCTCTGCATCTCTCCATCCATTCTAACTGAAAGCCTTGCTGGATAAAGTATTCCTTGCTGCATGTTCTTCTCATTTAGTATCCTGAATATGTCTTGCCAGCCCTTTCTGGTTTGCGAGGTCTCTATGGATTGGTCTGACGTTATTCTGATATTCTTCCCTCTGTACGTAAGGAATCTCTTCCCCCTAACTGCCCTTAAGATGGTTTTCTTGGTTCTAAGGTTTGCAAGTTTTACTATTACATGCCGGGGTGTTGGCCTGTTTTCCTTGATGTTAGGAGGGGACCTCTCTGCCTCTAGGACTCGAATGTTTGTTTCATTCTCAGGTTAGGGAAGTTCTCAGCTACGAGTTGCTGAAATACATCTTCTAGTCCTCTCTCTCTCTCCACTCCTTCCAAGATTCCAATTATTCTGACATTGGAAAGCTTCATGGTGTCACTTATTTCTCTGATTCTATTTTCATGGATTCTGAGTTGCCTTTCCCTTGCCTCCTCTTTTCCCTTTTTATCTATTATATTGTCTTCCAGTTCGCTTATTCTTTCTTCTGCCTCAGTTACCCTAGCTGTCAGATTATCTAGATTGGATTGAATCTCATTGATAGCATTTTTAAGTTCTGCCAAATCAGCTTTCATTTCTGCCCTTAGAGACTCTATGTTGCCATTAATTGATTTCTCCATTCTAGCCATTGTCTTCACAATTGCTAGCCTGAATTCCGTCTGCGACATCTTTGTTATATCTTCATCCATTTGTAAATCTGCAGCATAAGTTATAATCTCTGAGTTTTTTCTGTTTTGGAGGCTCCTCCTCCTAGTCATTCTGTTGATGGGTGTTTGAGGGAATGTATAGAATCGATATTATTGACCAGAACCCAAGCAAGATGCACCTGTTTTCTTGGGACCTTAGGGTTGCTGGCCTCTTGTTTTCCCAGTTTGTCTTCTGCGGGAGGGGCCTGCCACGCTGTTACTCAGGTAACCCTTTTTGGGCGGAGTTGCCCTGCTCCCCTGTGGTGGGGGATGGGCTCAGTGGGAATCAGTTTTTGGGGCTTTTGTTCTCTGGCGCTTTTCCCTGGTGGCTTTCCGTGTCTCTTCCGTGAGTCAGAGGAGAAGAGCCCATTTCCAACTCTCTGCCTCTGAGCAGAGAGATCGCAGTCTGTTCTTCAGTGAGCTCTCCAGGCCACACTGTCTCCATTTCTGTCCGTCCTGCTGTAAACTGCAGCAGCCTGGGTTGTGCGCCCCTTCGCAGTGCTCCCAGTCCTGCCTCCAGGTCCGGGCACGTGTCTGCCCTTTCTGCTTCTAGAACCACCAGCTGCTAAAACCGCCAGCTGCTCCCAGTTCGCACACGCGTGACTCCGCCCCTCTGGGTTTCCGTCCCGGGGGCTGCATTTTGCCTGTGAGACCCCGCTGCTCCTTGTTTCCTTCCCAGGGGGTTAAGTTCGCAGGTCCGACCCTGCTGTTCTGGGTTTCCACCCCGGGTGCTGCCCTAAAGTCCTTTCCCGGCTCCTACTCGTCTGCAAGTCTGTGCCCGTCCGCAGCGTGCGAGGCTGTCAGTCACCGGTGCTATAGGATCCCCACGGACAGGCACTCTTCTGCTGCCGTTTATCCTCCGATATCTGTCCGCAGAATCACGGCTCTCTGCTTCGTACCTCAAAACCAACTGCCTGCAATATTCTGTTTGCAGAGATCCAGATCTTCTTACATCTCAGGCTGGTTTTGTGGGTGCTCAGAGTGGTCTGGTAGATATCCAGATCAATTCCAGGGACCAGTTGAAATAGGGTCCCCTACTCCTCTGTCATCTTCCCCCCCTTTTCCCTTTTTATCTATTAAATTGTCTTCCAGGTCACTGATTAGTTCTTCTGCCTCGCGTACCCTAGCTGTTAGATTATCTAGATTAGTTTGGATCTCATTGATGGCATTTTTAAAGTTCTGCCAATTCAGCTTTCATTTCTGCTGAATGCTGTAATTGATTTCTCCATTCTAGCTATTGTCTTCACATTCCTAGCCTGAATTCCTTCTCCGACATCTTGGTTATATCTGCATCCATATGTATATCTGTGGCATAAGTCATAATCTCTGAGTCTTTCTTATTTTCGGGTTTCCTCCTCCTAGTCATTCTGTTGATGGGTGGTTGAGGGAATTTACAGAGTCCAAATTATTGACCAGAACCCAAGCAAGATGGACCTGTTTTCTAGGGACCTTAGGATTGCTGGCCTCCCGTTCTCCCAGCCTGTCTTCTGGGGCAGGGGCCTCCCACGCTGTTACTCAGGCAACCCTGTTTGGGCAGAGTTGCCCTGCCCCCCTGTGTTGGGGGATGGGCTCAGTCAGAACCAGTTTTGGGGGCTTTTGTTCTCTGGCGGCTTTCTGTGTCTCTTCTGCAAGTCAGAGCAGAAGAAACCTTTTTCCACCCTCTGCCTCAGAGCAGAGAGATCGCAGTCTGTTCTTCAGTGAGCTCTCCAGGCCACACTATCTCCATTTCTGTCTGTGGTGCTATAAATGGCAGTATCCTGGGTAGTGCGCCCCTCCGCAGCACCCCCAGTCCTGCCTCCAGTTTGGGGCATGTGTCTTCCCTTTCTGCTTCTAGAACCACCAGCTGCTCCCAGTTTGCAGGCGTGACCCCAGCACTCTGGGTTTCCATCCTGGGGGCTGCCCTAAAGTCCTTTCCCAGCTGCTATCAGTCAGTGAGTCTGTATCCTGTCCCTAGCCTGTGAGGCTGTCACTCACTGGCGGTGTAGGATCCCCATGCCCAAGCTCCCTCCTGCTGCCTTTTATCCTCCAATATCTGCCCACGGAATCACGGCTCCCCACTTGGTACCTCGAAACCAACCATCTGCGATATTCTATTTGTAGAGATTCAGATCTTTCTACATCTCAGGCTGGTTTCATGGGTGCTCAGTGTGGTCTGGTAGATATCCAGCTCAATTCCGGGGGCCCGTTGGTATAGGGTCCCCTACTTCTCTGCCATGTTTTTCCTCCAGCAGAAAGTGTTTCTTTTTATTATAATCTCAAACTTTATTTACCACCAACTAACCTCTTCATAGTTAATTTTCTTTTTTTACTTTTTTATTATGTTATGTTAATCACCATATATTACATAATTAGTTTTTGATGTAGTGTTCCATGAGTCATTGTTTGCATGTAACACCCAGTGCTCCATTCAATACGTGCCCTCTTTAATTCCCATCACCAGGCTCACCTAACCCTCCACCCCCTCACCTCTAGAACCCTCAGTTGGTTTCTCAGAGTCCATAGTCTCTCATGGTTCATCTCCCCCTCTGATTTTCCCCCCTTCATTTTTCCCTTCCTAGTATCTTCTTCTTTCTTTTCTAACATATATTGTATTATTTGTTTCAGAAGTGCAGATCTGTGATTCAACAGTCTTACACAATTCACAGTGCTCACGATAGCACATACCCTCCCCAATGTACATCACCCAGCCACCCCATCCCTCCCAACCCCCACCACTCCAGCAACCCTCCTTTTGTTTCTTGAGATTCCTCATATCAGTGGGGTCATATGATACATGTCTTTCTCTGATTGCCTTATTTCGCTCAGCATAATACCCTCCAGTTCCATCCATGTCTTTGCAAATGGCAAGGTTCCATTCCTTTTGATGGCTCCATAATATTCCATTGTATATATATACCACAACTTCTTTATCCATTCATCTGTCGATGGACATCTTGGCTCTTTCCATATTTGGCTATTGTGGACATTGTTTCTATGAACACCAGGGTGCAGGTACCCCTTTGGATCCCTACATTTGTATATTTGGGGTAAATACCCAGTGGTGCAATTGCTGGGTCATACAATAGCTCTATTTTCAACTTTTTGAGGAACCTCCATACTGTTTTCCAGAGTGGCTGACCATCTTGCATTCCCACCAACAGAGTAGGAGGGTTCCCCTTTCTCCTCATCCCTGCCAACATCTGTCATTTCCTGACTTGTTAAATTTAGCCATTCTGACTGGTGTGAAGTGGTATCTCATTGAGGTTTTGATTTGGATTTCCCTGATGCCTAGCGATGTTGAGCACTTTTTCATATGTCTGTTGGCCATTTGGATGTCTTCTTTGGAAAATATCTGTTCATGTTTTCTGCCCATTTCTTGATTGGATTATTTGTTTTTGGGTGTTGAGTTTGATAAGTTCTTTATAGATTTTGGATACTAACCATTTATCTGATATGCCATTTGCAAATATCTTCTCCCATTCTGTCAGTTGTCTTTGGTTTTGTTGACTGTTTCCTTTGCTGTGCAAAAGCCTTTTATCTTGATGAAGTCCCAATAGTTCATTTTTGCCCTTGCTTCCCTTGCTTTTGTTGATGTATCTAGGAAGATCCTGCTACGGCTGAGGTAGAAGAGGTTGCTGCCTGTGTCCTCCTTTAGGAGTTTGATGGATTCTTGTCTCACATTTAGGTCTTTCAACCATTTTGCGTCTGTTTTGTGTGTGGTGTAAGGAAATAGTCCAGTTTCATTCTTCTGCATGCAGCGGTCCAATTATCACAACACCATTTGTTGAAGTGACTGTCTTTTTTCCATTGGACATTCTTTCCTGTTTTGTCGAAGATGAGTTGACCATAGAGTTGAGGGTCCACTTCTGGGCTCTCTATTCTGTTACATTGATCTATGTGTCTGCTTTTGTGCCAGTGCCATACTGTCTTGATAGTTAGAGCTTTGTAATAGTGCTTGAAGTCCGGAATTGTGATGCCACCAGCTTTGCTTTTCTTTTTCTTTTTATTTTATTTTTTAAAAAAGATTTTATTTATTTATTTGACAGAGTGAGAGATAGCGAGAGCAGGAGCACAAGCAGGCGGAGTGGGAGAGGGAGAAGCAGGCTTCCTGCCGAGCAGGGAGCCCAATGTGGGACTCGATCCCAGGACCCTGGGATCATGACCTGAGCCGAAGGCAGACGCTTAACGACTGAGCCACCCAGGCGCCCTGCTTTTCTTTTTCAACATTCCTGTGGCTATTCGGGGTCTTTTCTTGTTCCATACAAATTTTAGAATTATTTGATCCATTTCTTTGAAAAAGTTGACGGTATTTTGATAAGGATTTCATTAAATGTGTAGATTGCTCTAGGTAGCATTGACATCCTCACAATATTTTTTCTTCCAATCCATGAGCGTGGAACATTTTTCCATTTCTTTGTGTCTTCCTCAATATCTTTCATGAGTATTTTGTAGTTTTCTGAGTACAGAATCTTAGCCTCTTTGGTTAGATTTATTCCTAGGTATCTTATGGATTTGGGTGCAATTGTAAATGGGATCAACTCCTTAATTTTCCTTCTGTCTTGTTGTTGGTGTATAGGAATGCCACTGATTTCTGTGCATTGATTTTATATCCTGCCACTTTACTAAATTCCTGTATGAGTTTTAACAGTTTTGGGGTGGAGTCTATTGGGTTATCCACATAAAGTATCATATCATTTGCAATGAGTGGGAGTTGGATTTCTTCTTTGCCTATTCAGATGCCTTTTATTTCTTTTTGTTTTCTGATTGCTGTGGGTAGGACTTCTAGTACAATGTTGAATAGCAGTGGTGATAGTGGACATCCCTGCCATGTTCCTGACCTTAGGGGGAAAGCTCTCATTTTTTCCCATTGAGAATGACATTCACTGTGGTTTTTTCATAGATGGCTCTTATGATATTGAGGTATGTACCCTCTATCCCTATGCTATGAAGAGTTTTGTTTATGAAAGGATGCTGTACTTTGTCAAATGCATTTTCTGCATGTACTGAGAGGATCATATGGTTCTTGTTCTTTCTTTTATTAATGTATTTTATCACATTGATTGATTTGCAGATGTTGAACCAAACTTGAAGCCCAGGAATAAATCCCACTTGGCCGTGTTGATTAATCCTTTTAATGTGCTGTTGAATCCTATTGGCTAATATTTTGGTGAGAATTTTTGTATCCATGTTCGTCAGGGATTTTGGTCTGTAATTTCCTTTTTGATGGGGTCTTTGTCTGGTTTAGGGATCAAGGTAATGGTGGCCTCATAAAACGAATTTGGAAGTTTTCCTTCCATTTTTATTTTTTGGAACAGTTTCAGAAGAATAGGTATTAAGTCTTCTTTAAATGTTTGGTAGAATTCCCCAGGGAACCCATCTGGTCCTGGGCTCTTGTTTGTTGTGAGGTTTTTGATTACTGCTTCAATTTACTTAGTGTTTATAGGTTTGTTCAGGTTTTCTATTTCTTCCTGGTTCAGTTTTGGTAGTTTATATATCTCTAGGAATGCATCCATTTCTTCCAGATTATCTAATTTGCTGGCATACTGTTTCTCACAATATGTTCTTAAAATTGTTTGTATTTCTTTGGTGTTGGTTGTAATCTCTCTTCTTTAATTCATGATTTTATTTATTTGGGTCATTTCTCTTTTCTTTTTGATAAGTCTGGCCAGGTGTTCATCAATTTTACTAATTCTTTCAAGGAGCCAGCTCCTAGTTTTGTTGATCTGTTCCACTGTTCTTTTGGTTTCTATTTCATTGATTTCTGCTCCGATCTTTATTATTTCTCTTCTCCTGCTGGGTTTAGGCTTTATTTGCTGTTCTTTCTCCAGCTCCTTTAGGTGTAGGGTTAGGTTGTGTATTTGAGACCTTTCTTGTTTCTTGAGAAAAGCCTGTATTGCTATATACTTTCCTCTTAAGACCGCCTTTGCTGCATCCCAAAGATTTTGAACAGTTCTGTTTTCATTTTCATTTGTTTCCATGAATTTTTAATTTTTCTTTAATTTCCTGGTGGACCCATTCATTCTTTAGTAGGATGTTTTTTAACTTCCATGTATTTGAGTTCTTTCTGACTTTCCTCTTGTGATTTAGTTCTAGTTTCAAAGCACTGTGGTGAAAATATGCAAGGAATGGTCCCAATCTTTTGGTACCTGTTCAGACCTGATTTGTGGCCTAGGATGTGATCTATTTTGGAGAATGTTCCATGGGCACTAGAGAAGAATGTGTATTCTATTGCTTTGGGATGGAATGTTCTGAATAGATCTTTGAAGTCCTTTTGGTTCAATGTGTCATTTAAAGTCTTTGTTTCCTTGTTGATCTTTTGCTTAGATGATCTGTCCATTTTTTTGAGGTGGGTGTTAAAGTCCCCCACTATTATTGTATTATTGTCGATGTGTTTCTTTGCTTTTGTTATTAATTGGCTTATATAATTGGCAGCTCCCATGTTAGGGTCATATTTACAATTGTTAGATCTTCTTGTTGGATAGACCCTTTAGGTATGATATAGTGTCTTTCCTCATCTCTTATCATAGTCTTTGGTTTAAAATCAATTCGTCTGATATAATGATTGCCATCCCAGCTTTCTTTTGGTGTTCATTAGCATGGTAAATAGTTTTCCACCCCCTCACTTTCAATCTGGAGGTGTCTTTGGGTCTAAAATGAATCTCTTGCAGGCAGCACATCAATGGGTCTTTTTTTTTTTATTATCAAATCTGATACTCTGTTTTTTTTTAATTGGGGCATTTTGCCCATTTACATTCAGGGTTACCATTGAAAGAGGAATTTAGTGCCATTGTATTGCCTGTAAGGTGACTGTTACTGTATATTGTCTGTGTTCCTTTCTGGTCTGTGTTAGTTTTAGGCTCTCTCTTTGCTTAGAGGCCCCATTCAATATTTCTTGTATGGGTGGTTTTGTGTTTGCAAATTCCTTTAGTTTTTGTTTGTCCTGGGAGCTTTTTATCTCTCCTTCTATTTTCAGTGACAGCCTAGCCATATATAGTGTTTTGGCTGCATATTTTTTCTCATTTAGTGCTCTGAATGTATTATGCCAGTCCTTTCTCACTTGCGAGGTCTCTGTGGATTGGTCTGCTGCCAGTCTAATGTTTCTTCTCTTTTTCCGAGTTGATTTCAGGATATTCTCTTTGTCTCTGAGACTTGTGAATTTTACTATTGGATATCATGGGGCTGACGTATATTTATTGATTTTGAAGGAGGGGTTTTCTTTGTCTCCTGGATTTTGATGCCTGTTTCCCTCCCCAAATTATGGATGTTCTCTGCTATAATTTGCTCCAATATACCTCCTGGAACTCTCTCTCTTTCTTCTTCTTTTGGGATCCTAATTATTCTAATGTTTCACTATGGGTATCACTTATCTCTTGAATTGCCACCTCGTGATAGAGTAATTTATCTCACTTTTTCATAGCTTCTTTATTCTCCATTATTTGGTCTTCTATATCACTAATTCACTCTTCTGCCTCATTTATCCTAGCAGTTAGAGCCTCCATTTTTTTTTTTTTTATTAAAGATTTTATTTATTTACTTGACAGAGAGACACAGCGAGAGAGGGAATACAAGCAGGGGGAGTGGGAGAGAGAGAAGCAGGCTTCCCGCGGAGAGGGAGCCCGATGCGGGGCTCGATCCCAGGACCCTGGGATCACGACCTGAGCCGAAGGCAAACGCTTAACGACTGAGCTACCCAGGCGCCCCTAGAGCCTCCATTTTTCACTGCACCTCATTAATAGCCTTATTTATTTTGACTTGATTAGATTTTAATTCTTTTATTTCTCCAGAAATGATTCTCCTGTATCTTCTAGGTTTTTATGAAGCCCAGCTAGTATTTTTATAATCGTCATTCTGAAAGTTAGTCCCGACATCTACCTAATGTCCATATTGAGTAGGTGCCTGGCAGTCGGTACTGCCTCTTGTTCTTTTTTTTGAGGTGATTTTTTTCCAACATGTCATGTTGTCCAGTGGAGAATAAATGAGAAAACAAAATGCTAACAGAGTAACAATGACCCCAGAGAAATAAACACTAAACAAATCAGGGGAGACCTGAAACCGGGAATGAAAGAAAGGGAAATTAAAAAAAGGATTATGACTAGACTTGTAAGTAGAACAGAGCCACACACTAGATTTTGAGTGGTTTTGGTCTGTTAGAAGAAAATGCCTCCCAAAATTTTAAAGAATGAATTAGCTATATGTGTAAAAAATAAGGGTAAATACGATGAAGGAATGGAATATGATTGTAAAGATGAAAATATAAAAAGATTTTTAAAAAGGAATTGATAGATAAGAAGTTGGTTGGAGAAATAATGAAAAAAATTTAAAAAAGAAAAAGAGAGAGAGACTGTGATCAGGCAGGAAAGAAGGACATGGTCATACACTAGATTTAGGGTATATTTTGTAGGTTAGAAGAAACTGTATCCCAAAATTTTGAAGAAAGAAAAATATATATTTTCAAAAAATAAGGGTAAATACAATGAAGGGATAAAATATGAGTGTAAAAATGAAAATTAAAAAAGATTTAAAAAAAAGAATTGATAAGATGTTGGTTGAAAAAGGGAAGAAAAGGGAGAAGGAAAGATGGCGGAGGAGTAGGGGAACCTATTTCAACAGGTCCCCGGAATTGAACTGGATATCTACCAGACCACTCTGAGCACCCACAAAATCAGCTTGAGATGTAAGAAGATCTGGATCTCAGGGCGCCTGGCTGGCTCAGTTGGTTAAGCAACTGCCTTCAGCTCAGGTCATGATCCTGGATCCCGGGATCGAGTCCTGCATTGGGCTCCCTGCTCAGTGGGGAGTCTGTTTCTCCCTCTGGTCCTCCCTCTCTCATGCACTCTGTCTCCCAGTCTCTCTCTCACATAAGAAAATACAATCTTTAAAAAAAAAAAAAAAGAAGATCTGGATCTCTTCAAACAGAATATTGGAAGCGGTTGGTTTTGAGGTATGAAGCTGGGAGCCGTGATTCCACAGGTAGATATTGAAGGATAAAGCACAGCGGGAGGGAGCCTGTCCCTGGTGATCTTACACCTCCGGTGAGCGACAACCTCGCCAGCTGGGGACGGCGCACAGACTCACAGACCGGTAGCCACAGGGAAAGGACTTTAGGGCAACACCCAGGGCAGAAAACCGGAATGGCGGGATCGCGCGTGCGAACTAGAAGTGGCTGGCTGTTTTAGAAACACAAAGGGCAGAGACATGCTCTGACGTGGAGGAAGGACTGGGGGCACTGTGCAGGGGGACAGAACCCAGGACACTGCAGTTTATAGCAGCACGGACAGATATGGAGACAGTGTGGCCTGAAGAGCTCACTAAAGAACAGACTGTGGTCTCTCTGCTCTAAGGCAGAGGGTTGGAAACAGTCTCTTCTGCTCTGACTCTCGGAAGAGAAGCAGAAAGCCGCCAGGGAAGGCTGCCAGATAACAAAAGTCCAAAAACCGGATTCCCACTGAGCCCATCCCCCACCACAGGGGGGCAGGGCAACTCCACCAAACAGGGTTGCCTGAGTAACAGAACGGCAGGCCCTTCCCCCAGGAGATAGGCTGGGAAAACAAGAGGCCAACAGCCCTAAGTCCCAAGAAAACAGGTGCATTGTGCTTGGGTTCTGGTCAATAATTTGGACTCTACATTCTCTCAAACACCCATCCACAGAATGACTAAGAGGAGGAACCCCCAAAATAGAAAAGACTCAGAGATTATGACTTATGCCACAGATTTACAAATGGATGCAGATACAACCAAGATGTCGGAGTTGGAATTCAGGCTAGGAATGTGAAGACAATGGCTAGAATGGAGAAATCAATTAATGGCAACATAGAGTCTCTAAAGGCAGAAATGAAAGCTGTATTGGCAGAACTTAAAAATGCTATCAATGAGATCCAATCCAATCTAGATAATATAACAGCTAAGGTAAGTGAGGCAGAAGAATGAATAAGCGACCTGGAAGACAAAATAATAGATAAAAAGGGAAAAAAGGAGGCCAGGGAAAAACAACTCAGGATCCATGAAAATAAAATCAGAGAAATAAGTGACACCATGTAGCATTCCAATGTCAGAATCATTGGAATCCCGGAGGGGGTGGAGAGAGAGAGAGAACTAGAAGATGTATTTGAGCAAATCACAGCGGAGAACTTCCCTAATCTGGGGAATGAAACAAACATTTGCGTCCTAGAGGCAGAGAGGACCCCTCCCAAGATCAAGGAAAACAGGCCAACACTCCGGCATGTAATAGTAAAACTCCCAAATCTTAGAACCAAGGAAACCATCTTAGGGAGAGTTACGGAGAAGAGATTCCTTATGTACCGAGGGAGGAACATCAGAATAACGTCAGACCTATCCACAGAGACCTGGCAAGCCAGAAAGGCCTGGCAAGACATATTCGGGGTACTAAATGAGAAAAACATGCAGCCAAGAATACTTTATCCGGCAAGGCTGTCATTTAGAATGGATGGAGAGATGCAGAGCTTCCAAGACCAGCAGAAGCTAAAGAATATGTGACCACTAAGCTGACCCTGGACAAATATTAAGGGGGTTCTATAAACGGAGAAGGACCCCAAGAGTGATCTACAACAGAAATTTACAGGGACAATCTATAAAAGCAACGTCTTCACAGGCAACATGATGACAATTAATTCATATCTTTCAATAATCACTCTCAATGTGAATGGCCTAAACACTCCCATAAAACGGCACAGGGTTGCAGATTGGATAAAAAGACAGGACCCATCCATATGCTGCCTACAAGAGACTCATTTTGAATCTAAAGATACATCCAGACTGAAAAGGCAGGGATGGAGATCCATCTTCCATGCCAGCGGACCTCAAAAGAAAGCTGGGGTAGCCATTCTTATATCAGACAAATTAGATTTTAAACTAAAGTCTGTAATAAGAGACACTGAAGGACACTATATCATTCTTAAAGGGTCTATCCAACAAAGAGGTCTAACAATTGTACATATCTATGCCCCCAACATGAGTGCAGCCATCTACATAAGCCAACTGTTAACCAAAATAAAGAGTCATATTGATAACAATACGTTAATTGTAGGAGACGTCAATACTCCACTCTCAGCAATGGACAGATCATCTAAGCAGAAAATCAACATGGAAACAAGAGCTTTGAATGACACACTGGACCAGGAGGACCTCATGGATATTTACAGAACATTCCACCCTTAAACAACAGAATACTCATTCTTCTGTAGCGCACATGGAACTTTCTCCAGAATAGACCACATACTGGGTCACAAATCAGGCCTCAACCGATACCAAAAGATTGAGATTATTCCCTGCATATTCTCAGACCATTGTGCTTTAAAACTGGAACTCAATCACAAGAAAAAATTTGGCAGAAATTCAAACATTTGGAAGCTAAGGACCACTCTGCTCAAGAATGTTTGGGTCAACCAAGAAATCAAAGAAGAACTTAAACAATTCATGGAAATCAATGAAAACGAAAACACATCTGTCCAAAACCTATGGGATACTGCAAAGGCGGTCCTAAGGAGGAAATACATAGCCATCCAAGCAAGCCTCACTCAAAAAAATAGAAAAATCCTGAATTCACCAAGTAATTCTACACCTTAAAGAACTAGAAAAAAAGCAACAAACGATGCCTAAGGCATGCATTAGAAGAGAAATAATTAAGATTAGAGCAGATATCAATGAATTAGAAACCAGAAACACAGTAGATCAGATCAACGAAACTAGAAGTTGGTTCTTTGAGAGAATTAATAAGATCGATATACCGCTGGCCAGACTTATCCAAAAGAAAAGAGAAAGGACCCAAATTAATAAAATTATGAATGAAAGGGGAGAGATCACAACTAACACCAAAGAAATAGAAACAATTATTAGAAATTATTATCAACAACTCTATGCCAATAAACTGAGCAATCTGGAGGAAATGGAGGCCTTTCTGGAAACCTATAAGCTGCAAAGACTGAAGCAGGAGGAAATTGACAACCTGAATAGGCCAATAACCAGTAACGAGATTGAAGCAATGTTCAAAAACCTCCCCAATAACAAGAGTCCAGGGCCTGATGGATTCCCTGGGGAATTCTACCAAACATTCAAAGAAGAAATAATACCTATTCTACTGAAGCTGGGTCAAAAAATAGAAAATTAGGAAAACTTCCAAACTCATTCTATGAGGCCAGCATTCCCTTAATCCCCAAACCAGGCAAAGACCCCACCAAAAAGGAGAATTTCAGACCGATATCCCTGATGAATATGGATTCCAAAATCCTCGACAAAATCTGAGCTAATAGGATCCAACAATACATTAAAAGGATCATCCACCAGGTCCAAGTGGGATTTATCCCCGGGATGCAAGGGTGGTTTAACATTCGCCAATCAATCAATGTGATAGGACACATTAATAAGAGGAGGGAGAAGAACCATATGGTCCTCTCAACTGATGCAGAAAAAGCATTTGAAAAAATACAACATTCTTTCCTGAGTAAAACTCCTCAGAATATAAGGATAGAGGGAATATTCCTCAAGCTCATAAAATCCATGTATGAAAAACCTAGAGCAAATATCATCCTCAATGGGGAAAAGCTGCGAGCCGTTTTCTTATGATCAGGAACATGTCAAGGATGCCCACTCTCGCCACTATTGTTCAACATAGTCCTAGAAGTCCTAGCAACAGCAATTAGACAACAAAAAGAAATAAAACGTATTCAAATTGGCAAAGAAGTCAAACTCTCTCTTTTCGCAGATGACATGATACTTTATGTGGAAAACCCAAAAGAGTGCACCTCCAAATTACTAGAACTCATACAGCCATTCAGTAATGTGGCGGGATACAAAATCAATGCACAGAAATCAGTTGCTTTCTTATACACTAACAATGCAACTGTAGAAAGAGAAATTAGAGAAACGATTCCATTTACAATAGCACCAAAAACAATAAGATACCTCGGAATAATGCTAACCAAAGAAGTAAAGGATCTATACTCTAGGAACTACAGAACACTCATGAAAGAAATTGAGAAGACACAAAAAGATGGAAAAACATTCCATGCTCATGGATCGGAAGAAGAAACATTGTTAAAATGTCTATGCTACCCAGAGCAATCTATACCTTCAATGCCATCCCGATCAAAATTCCAATGGCATTTTTCAAAGTGCTGGAACAACAATCCTAAAATTTGTATGGAATCAGAAAAGACCCCGAATCGCCAAGGAGATGTTGAAAAAGAAAAACAAAGCTGGGGTCATCACGTTGCCCGATTTCAAGCTATATTACAAAGCCGTGATCACCAAGACAGCATGGTTTTCGCACAAAAACAGACATATAGACCAATGGAACAGAATAGAGAACCCAGATATAGACCCTCAACTCTATGGTCAAATAATCTTTGACAAAACAGGAAAAAACATGCAATGGAAAAAAGACAGTCTCTTCAATAAATGGTGCTGGGAAAATTGGACAGCCACATGCAAAAGAATGAAATTCGACCATTCTCTAACACCATTCACAAAGATAAACTCAAAGTGGATGAAAGACCTCAATGTGAGACAGGAATCCATCAAAATCCTAGAGGAGAACATAGGCAGTAACCTCTTGGACATCGCCCACAGCAAGTTCTTTCAAGACACATCTCCAAAAGCTAGTGAAATAAAAGCAAAAATGAACGTTTTGGACTTCATCAAATAAAAAGCTTCTGCACAGCAAAGGAAACAGTCAACAAAAACAAAAGACAACCCACAGAATGGGAGAAAATATTTGCAAATGACACTACAAATCAAGGCCTGGTATCCAATATATATAAAGAACTTCTCAAACTCAACACCCAAAAAACAAATAATCAAGTCAAAAAATGGGCAGAAGACATGAACAAACACTTCTCCAAAGAAGACAAACAAATGGCTAACAGACACCTGAAAAAATATTCATAATCATTAGCCATCAGGGAATTTCAAATCAAAACCACATCAAGATACCACCTTACACCAGTTAGCATGGCAAAAATGGACAGAGCAAGAAGCAACAAATGTGGAGAGGTTGTGGAGAAAGGGGAACCCTATAAACTGTTGGTGGGAATGCAAGTTGGTACAGCCACTTTGGAAAACAGTGTGGTGGCTCCTCAAAAATGAAAAATAGAGCTATGACCCAGCAATTGCACTCCTGGGTATTTACCCCAAAGACACAGATGTAGTGAAAAGAAGGGCCATATGCACCCCAATGTTCATAGCAGCAATGCCTGCAATTGCCAAACTGTTGCAAGAGCCGAGATGCCCTTCAACAGATGAATGGATAAAGAAGATGTGGTCCATATATACAATGGAATATTACTCAGCCATCAGAAAGGATGAATACCCAACTTTTACAGCAACATGGATGGGACTGGAGGAGATTATGCTAAGTGAAATAAGTCAAGCAGAGAAAGTCAATTATCATATGGTTTCACTTATTTGTGGAACATAATGAATAGCATGGAGGACATTCTGTGAAGGAAGGGAAAAATGAGGGTGGCGGATTTGGAGGGAGAGATGAACCATGAGAGACTATGGACTCTGAGAAACAAACATGGTTTTTGAGGGGATGGGGGAGGGGGGATTGTTTAGCGCGGTGATTGGTATTAAGGAGGGCACGTACTGCATGGAGCACTGGGTGTTATATCAAGACAATGGATCGTGGATCACCACATCAAAAACTAATGATGTATTGTATGGTGACTAACATAACATAATAAAATATAAAAAAAAGGGGAAGAAAAATTTAACTAAAGAAATTTAAAAAGAAAACAATAAAGACAATCTAAAAAGTAACTTTGAAAGACTAAAGAATCATGGGAAAACAGCCATGAATTCTATGTGTTGTGTACCTCTAGCGCTGGGTTTTTATGGTTCTCATTGATGGGTAAACTTTGTCTTGGCTTGATGTTTTTGCTGATTTCCTGGTAGAGGGTCGTGTGGCAGTGATTCTCAAATATCTTTGCCTGAGGCAGAATCGCACCACCCTTGCCAGGGTCCAGGCTAAATAATCTGCTTGGGTTTGCTCTCCATAGCTTTTGTTCCCTGAAAGCTTTCCATACAGCTTTGGAGGACAAGAATGAAAATGCTGGCCTTCCAATCTCTGGTCCTGGAAGAGCCGAGGTCTCAGGGCCACACTCCTCGGTGAGCCTTCAGAGAAAAGCAGTCAATCCCTCTGTCTCCCTGGTCTCTGGCCGCACTCTGTGCTCCACCAGCCTGTGACCAAGTGTTTCTATCTCTGGCACACTACCCTGTTTGGAGTCTCCAAACTCAGCAGATTCCTGCGGCGGGCTCCTATGCCATTCCTCCCAGGGGAAGAAGGGGAGTCTCCCTGGATCTGCTGCTTTTTGGGTCCCTGCTCAAAGAGCAGTGGCCCGACTGTGCCACAGATCACAGTTTATGGCAACCCAGAGCTGAGAGCCCACTCCTGGGCTCCCTCTTTGCAGCTGTCTTCCACGCTCTGATACCTGGGAGATCTGACACCCTCAGGCAACCCCGGTCTTTCTGTGACACCAAGGGTCTTGAGACCACACTGTACCAGCGAGGGTTCCATCCCCCGTTTTGCCACTGGAGCGATGTCCCTCAGCAGACCCAAGTTCTAAAAGTTCCAATTTTGTGCTCTGCTGCTCTATCACTTGTCTGTAGCCAACTGATGGAGTCTCCCTCCCCCCGCGGTCTATCTTCCCAAATATCCCTCGGATTCACTTCTCCGCATGTCCTACCTTCCAGAAAGTGGTCGCTTTTCTCTTCATAGAATTGCTGCTATTCTTTTCTTTGATCTCCTGTTGAGTTTGTTGGTGTTCTGAATGGTTTGATAACTATCTAGCTGGATTCCTGGGACCAGATGAAATTTAGGTCTCTTACTCCTCTGCCCTCTTGCTCCTCCCCCACCATTTTTCTGGTTTCTATTTCATTAATCTTTGCTCTAATTTTTATTATTTTTCTTCTCCTTCTTGGTTTAGGCATTTTTTGCTGTTCTTTCTCCTGGTCCTTTAGGTGTAAGGTTAGCTTCTGCATTTGGGATTTTTCTAATTTTTTGAGAGAGGCTTCGATGGCTATGTACTTGCCTCTTAGGAATGCCTTTGCAGTATCCCATAGTTTTGGGACTGATGTGTCTTTTCATTCTCATTATTTTCCATGAATTGTTTAACTTTTATCTTTAAGTTCCTTGTTGATGCAATCATTCTTTAGCCGGCTGCTCTTTAACTTCTAAGTGTTTGCGTTCCTTCCAAATTTCTTCTTCTGGTTAAGTTCCAGTTCCAAAGCATGGTCTGAAAATATGCAGGGTATAATCTCAATCTTTTGTTATTGGTTAAGACCTGACTTGTGGCCCAGTATGTGGTCTATTCTAGAAAATATTCCAATGCACTCAAAAAGAATGAGTATTCTGTTTTAGGATGGAATGTTCTGTATATATCTAAGAAGTCCACGTGGTCCAATGCATCCTTCAAAGTTCTTGTTTCATTATTGATCTTCTGCTTAGATGATCTGTCCATTTCTGGGAGTGGTGTGTTGAGGTCTCCTACTTTTAATGTATTTGTAACAATATGTTTCTTTACTTTGGTTATTAATTGATTTATATAAGTGGCTGCTCCCAGGTTGGGGGCATATATATTTAAAAGTGTTAAACCTTTTTGTATAGACATTTAAAGTATGATATAGTGTCCCTCCACATTTTTTACTACAGTCTTTTGTTTAAAATCTAATTTGTTTGAGAGGAATGCAAGATGGTGGAGGAGTAGGGGACCCCATTTAAACTGGTCACCTGAATTTAGCTCGATATCTTTCAAACCATTTTGAACACCCAGGAAATTAAACAGATTTAAGAATTTATATCTGGATGTCTACAAGCAGAAAAGAGACTGCTTTATGGAAGGTAAGACATGCAGAGTCATGAATCTGTGGGGAGATATCGGAAGATAAACAGAAGGGGGAGGGTGCTGCCATAAGCTGGCTCCTGGAAAGTGATATAACACCAAGTGCAGAATCAGAACCCCTAGAAATCTGCTGTAGGGAGAGACACCCCTCCCTGAAGAGGGCTTTGGAAATCAAAAGGCTGAATTCTAGGTAGGGCATTTGTGGTATCAGGAATCAAGGGACCAAAGAGCAAAAGGGATTCCTTAAATGGTTGAAGGCCCAAGCATTGGAGCCAGGAAGTAGGTTATAGTCAGGGAGCGCAGGAAGGGATTATCAACTAGGATCGCCAGAAACTTTGATCTGGGTGGGTCGATAGCCGCTCTTTCCTTGACCAGCCTGAAAAAATCTGGACACACCACTTGTGACAGGGCAAAAATTCAGAGCATTAGTGGCCAGGAAATGGAACTGGACCTGATTTGGGAGCTTCAGTTGCTTGCGAGCCCACAGTCCCTCGTGGTTTTAAAAACACAAAGGGCAGAGTTACTCCCAGGTCCCTGAAAACACTTCTGAGAGAGTAGCTTTGGGGGTGCACTGAGGGAAGCTGCGGTATTCAGCTTCACAAGCAGAAGTGGAGACTGTTTGTTCTGCAGAGTTTATTAAGAAGCACAGAGTGAAATTTCTGCTCTGTGCCAGAGGTGTAGCTGCGGCCATTTTTGCTCTGATTCCCTGAAGTTTTGGAAAGGCCCCAGGGCAAAAAAGACAATCAGAAGTCTAGTTTCCACTGAGCCCATCTCCCCGACAAGGGGTGGGGCAACTCCTCACAGGTAGGATTACCTGAGAAATAGAGCTGCAGGCCCCTTCCCCAAAAGACCGCCTGGAAGAACAGGTGGGTGATAATCCTTTGGATCCCATAAGACTGTAAAATCCCAACACAAGTGGAAAATTGTACATGGAGCTCCAGGTGTGGCCTCATGACCTGTTTATTTTTCAGATATAATTCACTATTCTCTTTCTTTTTTTCTTTGTTTCTTTGTTTCTTTATTCTTTGTTTCTTTCATTCTTATTTCTTTCTTTTTATTTTTTCCCCTTATTTCCTACCATTTTCCCCTGCTGTATTCTTCTTTATACCTTCTAAATTCAACTAGATGTCTATTATACCAACTCATTTTTTCATAGGCGCTTTTTAACTTCTATTTTTACACACCTAAATCTTTTTTTATGTATATGCTTTATTTTAACCCTTTTATCACTCTGCTCAGTTTTATTTTTTCATATATACAAGTTTTACTTTCATAGTAATATTGGGATGTAGTGTTTCTAATACAGAGAACAAAATACACCCAGGAACAATTGAAACACCCTGCTTTGTCCTCACTGAGAGATTATAGCCCCCATTTTCTTCCGCCCCTTTTAAATTTTCTTTCATATATATAAAAATATATTTATATGTATATATTTATATATTTATATTTATCTATAAAATTTATAATAATGTATTTATATATAATTATAATACATTTATATTTATATCTATGTATATTTTTATATAGATAGATCTCTATATATTTTTGTATATATATATTTTTTATTTTTTTAAATTTAATTATTGTGTTTCATTTTGGGTTTGCTTCTTTGGTGGTGGCTTCTGACCACTCCAACTTTTGCTAGGCTGCATCTAGCTTGGGTCATGGTTAAAATTTTGGACTATGTCCATTCCTTCAACCATCCATCGACAGAATGAATAGGAGGAGGAACTCTCAACAAAGATAAGAACCAGAGACAATGTCTTCTGTCACAGACCTAATGGATATGGATATAACAAGATGTTGGAGACAGACTTCAGGATAGCAATCATGAAGTCAATAGCTACGCTTAAAAAAAGCATTAGTGACACTACAGAATCTCTAAGGTCACAAATGAGATCAATTCAGGCCAAACATAAAAAATGCTATGAATGAGAGATATCTAAACTGGATACTCTAAGAGCCAGGGTAAATGAGGCAGAAGAGAGTATCAGTGATCTACTAGATAAGCTGATGGAAAGGAAGGAAGTTGAGGAAAACAGATAGGCAGCAATTAGCCCATGAGAAAAGGCTTGGCTAGATTAATGATGCCATGAAACATTCCAATATCAGAATTATTGGGATCCTCAAGGGGGTGGAGAGAGGGAGCTAGAAGGTATATTTGAGCAAATCATAGCTGAGAACTTCCCTAATCTGGAGAAGGAAACAAGCATTTGAGTCCAAGAAACAGAGAGGACCCCTTCCAAAATCAATAAAAATATATCAACACCCTGACAGGGAATAGTGAAGATTACAAATCTTAGAGCCAAGGAAACTATCTTCAGAGCAGCTAGGGGGAAGGGATTTCTTATGTGAAGAGGGAGGATCATTAGAAAAACGTCAGACTTGTCCACAGAGACCTGGCAAGCCTGAAAGGGCTGGCAGGACATATTCAGGGTAATAAATGAAAAGAAAATGCAGCTAAGAATACTTTACCCAGCAAAAATGTCATTCAGAACAGATGGAGAGATAAAGAGATTTCAGGACAGAGAGAAACTGAAAGAATATGTGAACAACAAACCAGCCCTGCAAGAATTATTAAGGGGGATTCTGTAAACGAAGAGAAACCCCAAGGGTCACATAGATGACAAAGAAACAGAAAACTTACGGATATAGGGATCTTACAGGCTATACAATGGCACTACATTCATATCTGTCAGTACTTACTTTCAGCGTGAATGGGCTAAATGTTCCCATCAAGAGACACAGGGATTCAGACTGGATAAAAATGAAGGACCCATCCATATGCTGTCTACAAGATACTCATTTTGAATCTAAAGACACCTCCAGATTGAAGGTAAGGGGATGGAGAACTATTTACCATGCCAACAGACCCCAAAAGAAAGCTGGGGTAGCATTTCTAATATCAGACAAATTAGATTTTAACCAAAGACTGTAGTAAGAGATGTAGAGGGACACTATGTCATACTTAAAGAGTCTATCCGACAAAAAGATATAACAATTGTAAATATCTATGCCCTGAACATGGGAGCAGCCAATTGTATAATCCAATTAATAAGCAAAATAAAGAAACATATGGATAATAATACATTAATAGTAGGAGACCTCAACACACCAATCAGAGCAATGGACATATCATCAAAGGAGAAGATCAACAAATAAACAAGAGTTTTGAATGACACACTGGACCAGATGGACTTCATAGACATATATAGAACATTCCATCCTAAAACAACAGGATACCCATTCTTTTGAGTGCACGTGGAACTTTCCCCAGAATAGATTGCATACTGGGTCACAAATCAGATCTCAACTGATACCAAAAGACTGAGATGATCCCCTGCATATTTTCATACCACAATGCTTTGAAACTGGAACTCAACCAGAAGAAATGTGGAAACTCAAACAATTGGACATTAAAAGCATCTTGCTAAAAAATGATTACATCAACCAGGAAATTAAAGTAGAACTTAAAAAATTCTTGTAAGCTAATGAGAATGAAAACACATTGGTCCAAAACTTATGGGATACTTCAAAGGCGTTCCTAAGAGGGAAGTACAGAAGCCATCCAAGCCTCTCTCAAAAAATTAGGAAAATCCAAAATGCACAAGCTAATCTTACACCTAAAGGAGCTCTAAAGAGCAGCACACAAAACTTAAACGAAGCAGGAGAAGAGAAATAATAAAGATTAGAGCAGAGGGGGGCGCCTGGGTGGCTCAGTCGGTTAAGCGTTTGCCTTCAGCTCGGGTCACGATCCCAGGGTCCTGGGATCTAGCCCTGCGTCGACTCCCTGCTCAACGGGGAGTCTGCTTCTCCCTCTCCTTCTGATGGTCGCTTCCCCTGCTTGTGCTCTCTCTCTGACAAATAAATTAAAAAATCTTAAAAAAAAAAAAAAAGATTAGAGTAGAGATCAATGAAATAGAAACCAGAAAAATAATAGAACAGATCAATGAAACTAAAAGCTGGTTCTTTGAAAGAATTAATAAGATTGATAAACTGCTGGCCAGACTTATCCAAAAGAAACAGGAAAGGACCCAAATCAATAAAATCATGAATGAAAGGGAAGAGATCATGACTAACACTAAGGAAAGAGAAACAATTATTAAAAATTATTACCAACAACTATATGCCAACAAATTAAGCAATCTAGAAGAAATGGACACATTCTTGGAATACTGTAAACTACTAAGACTGAAAGTGGAAGAAAGAGATAATCTGAACAGAACAATAACCACCAAAGAAATTGAACCAGTAACAAAAGCCTCTCCCCAAAAAAAGACCAGAGCCAGATGGATTCCCAGGGGAATTATACCAAATATTTAAGAAAGAAATAATATCTATTCTACTGAAGCTGTTTCATAAATAGAAATGGAAGGAAAACTTCCAAACTGGTTCTATGAAACCAGCAATACCTTCATCACCAAACCAAACAAAGACACAATCAAAAAGGTGAATTACAGACCAATATCTCTGATGATCACGGATGCCAAAATATTCAATAAGATGCTAGCCAATAGGATCTAACACTACATTAAAAGGATTATTCACCATGACCAGGTGGAATTTATTCCTCGAATGCAAGGGTGGTTCAACATTTGAAAATCAATCAATGTGATAGAGCACATTCATAAAAGACAGGACAAGAACCACATGATCCTCTCAACTCATGCAGAGAAAGCATTTTACTGAATACAGCATCCTTTCCTGATTAAAACTATTCAAAGTACAGGGATAGAGGGAACATACCTCAATATTATACAAGCCATCTATGAAAAGCCCACAGCGACTATCATTCTCAATAAGGAAAAACTGAAAGCTTTTTCTTTAAGGTCAGGAACAAGACAGGGATGCGCACTCTCACCACTATTGTTCAACATATTACTAAAAGTCCTAGCCTTAGCAATCAGAAAACAAAAAGAAATAAAACACATTCAAATTGGCCACGAAGTCAAACTCTCTCTCTTTGCAGATGACATGATACTTTATGAGGAAAACTCAAAAGACGCCATCCCAAGTTAATAGAACTCATGCATTAATTCAGCAACATGGCAGGATACAAAATCAATGCACAGAAATCAGTTGCATTTCTATACACTAACAATGCAACTGAAGAAAGAGAAAATAAGGAATCAATTTTTTTTTTTACAATACCTCCAAAAACCATAAGATACGTAAGATCTATAACTACTCTATGATCCAGCAATTACATCACTAGGTATTTACCACCCTCCCCCCCCAAATCTAACCAAAGAGGTAAAGGATCTATACTCTAGAAATTACAGAAAACTTATGAAACAAATGGAGGAAGACACAAAGAGATGGAAAAACATTTTATGCTCATGGTTTGGAAAAATAAACATTTTTAAAACATCTATGCTACCCAGAGCAATCTATACCTTCAATGCCATCCCGATCAAAATTCCAATGACATTTTTCAAAGTGCTGGAACAAACAATCCTAAAATTTGTATGGGACCAGAAAATACCCCGAATCACCAGGTGAATGTTGAAGAAGAAAACCAAACCTGGTGGCATCACAATGCCTGATTTCAAGCTATATTACAAAGCTGTAGTCATCAAGACAGTATGGTATTGGTACAAAACAGACACATAGATCAATGGAACAGAACAGAAAACCCA
Source organism: Phoca vitulina (assembly GCF_004348235.1). Lineage (NCBI taxonomy): Eukaryota > Metazoa > Chordata > Mammalia > Carnivora > Phocidae > Phoca > Phoca vitulina. The sequence goes on along the minus strand of NW_022589827.1, from coordinate 575,745 downwards.
GAAATGAACCCTCAAATCTATGGTCAACTAATCTTCGACAAAGCAGGAAAGAACATCTAATTGATAAAAGACAGTCTCTTCAATAAATAGTGCTCATAAAACTGGTTAACCACATGAAGAAGAATGAAACTGGATCATTTTCTTACACCATACACAAAGACAAAGTCAAAATGGATGAAAGACCTTAATGTGAGTCAGGAATCCATCAGTATCCTAGAAGAGAACTTAAACAGAAACGTCTTTGACATTGACCACAACAACGCCTCTAAAGGCAAAGGAAAGAAAAGCAAAAATGAACTTTTGAGACTTCATCAATATAAAAACTTTTTGCACAGCAAAGGAAACAGTCAACAAAACTAAGAGGCAATCCATGGAATGGGAGATAATATTTGCAAATGACATTTTGGATAAAACTGGTATTGAAGATCTATAAATAACTTATCAAACTCAACACCCAAAAAACAAATAATGCAGTCAAGAAAAGGGCAGAATATATGAACAGACATTTCTCCAAAGAAGATATATAAATGGTTAACAGACACATGAAAAAATGTTCAAGGGACACCTGGGTGGCTCAGTCGGTTAAGTGTCTGCCTTTGGTCAGTTCATGATCCTGCGGTCTTGGGTTCTAGTCCCGCATTCAGCTCCTTGCTCAGCGGGGAGCATGCTTTTTCCTCTGCCTGCCGTTCCTCCTACTTGTGCTCGCTCTCTTTCTGACAAATGAATAAATAAAAACTTAAACAAAAGAAATAGAAAAAATATTCAACATCACTAGCCATCAGGGAAATACAAATCAAAACCACAATGAGATACCACCTTTCGCCAGTTAAAATGGCTAACATTAACAAAACAGGAAACAACAAATGTTGGCGAGAATGTGGAGAAAGAGGAACCCTTTTACACTATTGGTGGGAAAGCAAGCTGGTACAGCTACTCTGGAAAACAGTATGGAGTTTCCTCAAGATGTAAAAAACAGAGCTACCGTATTACACAGCTTTTGCACTACTAGGTATTTATCTCCAAAGATACAGATGTAGTGAAATGGAGGGGCACATGTATTGTCCACAATAACCAAACTGTGGAAGGAGCCAAGATACGCTTCAACAGATGAATGGAGAAAGAAGATGTGGTACATGCATACAATGGAATATTCCTCAACCATCAGAAAGGATGAATACCTGTCATTTGAATCGACATGAATGGAAGTGGAGGGAATTATGCTAAGTGAAATAAGTCAAGCAGAGAATGACAATTATCATATGGTTTCACTCATATGTGGAACAAAAGGAATAGCATAGAAGCCCATAGGGAAGGGAGGAAATACTGAAGGGGGGGGGAATTAGAGAGGGAGATGGACCATGAGAATCTCTGGACTCTGGGAAACAAATTGATGGTTACAGAAAAGAGGGGGGTTGGGGGATGGGCTAATTGGATGATGGGTATTAAGAAGGGCATGTGTTGTGATGAGCACTTACATCTCAGGCTGAATTCATGCGTATTCAGAATGGTTTGATAGATATCCAGCTATGTTCAAGGGACCAGATGAAATGAGGTCCCCTACTCTGCCACCATCTTGTCCCTCCCTCATTATAATATTTTCTTTGGTTTTCTCTTTATTTTTTGTGTATCTATCATAGGTTTTCAGTTTGTGGTTACCATGAGGTTCATATATAACATCTTATGTAAATTGCAGTCTATATGAATTTGATGGTCATTTAAGTTCAAAGACATTCTGGAAAAAAACCCCTGAGATGATGACCTGAGCCAAAACCAAGAGTCAGATGTTTAACCAACTGCACCACCCAGGCACCCCTATGCTAGTTACTCTTTTAAATTGTGCCTCTGTACACTTTTCCATAGTGAAGGAAACAATCAACAAAACTAAGGCAACTATGGAATAAGGGAGGACATTTGCAAATGACATATCTGATAAGTTGTTAGTATCCAAAATACATTAAAAACTTATAAATCTCAACACCCCAAAAAGGGTGTTTAAAATGGCAATTTAAAAATCCAATTTAAAAATGGCAGAATACATGAATAGACATTTTTTCCAAAGAAGTCATACAGATTGCCAACAAATACATGAAAATATGCTCAACACCATGCATCATCAAGGAAATTCAAATCAAAATTACAATGAGATAACACCTCACACCTGTCAGAATGGCTAAAATCAACAACACAAGAAACAACAGGTGTTGGTGAGGATGCAGAGAACGGGGAAGCCTCTTGCACTATTTGTGGGAATGCAAACTGTTGTAGCACTTTGAAAACAGTATGGAGGTTCCTCAAAATTTTAAAAAATATAACTACTCTATGATCCAGCAATTATAGCACTAGGTATTTACCCCCCAAAAAAATACTAATTCAGAGGGATACATGCATCCTAATGTTTATATCAGTAATATCTACAATAGCCAAATTATGGAGGCAACACAAGTGTCCATTGACTGATGAATGCATAAAGAAGAGATAAAGGAGGAGTTAAGATGGTGGAGGAGTAGGGGGACCCTAAGCTCCTCTCATCTCTCGAACACAGCTAAATAGTTATCAAATCACTCTGAACACCAAGAAATCAGTTGGTGGTCTGAGAGAATGAAAATTGCAATTCTACAAGTAGAAAAGAAACCACCTTTTAAAAGGTAGGAGGTACAGAGAGTAGACTCGGAGGAGATATAGCCATGGATATGGCAGAGGGGACGGAGCCTGCTTATGGAGGCTACTGCATTGTATTATAAGCAGTAGAATCTGAACTATAAGCATAGAATCCGAACTTTTAGAAGTCCACTACCATGGGGAACGTGCCTGGCTTAAAGGTGCTCAGGTGACAAAGCAGGGTGGAACCCCAGGAGTGACAGAATGGTCTGAGGATCCCCTGGATTGCAAGAAGAACCATTGGCACCAACATGATGCACTGTTCCCAGGCATAGGACCAGGGAAGCTGGCTGAGACCAGTGGTGGCTTTTTGCTGTTTTGCCATAAACTGCGAACTGCCACACAGTTGTGCGACTGCTTTCTTGGGACCAGCTGGCAAAAAGCAAAAAGTGTGGTGAGACCCTCCTTGGGAGGAACATTGCGGGTCTATGCCATGGGAGTCTCTAAAATTTGGATTTTCAAAACTTAGTCACACTCCTGAGATAAAAAAGCTTGGACACAGGCAGGGTGAAGGCAGGGTTCAGATGGAAACCCAGGACACAAAAAGGGTGATTGATTGCCCTTCTGTGTGGGCTCACTGAAGAGTGGGGGGTGTGAACTTTCAGCTCCTGAGCTAGAGAGCATGGTACTGCCATATTTATCCTGCCCATCAGTTCTGAAAGCCTTCAGAGAGCAAAACAGTGCCACCTGGAGGCCGGATCTGTTTGCACCAACCTTTGCCCCCATGCACCCTGGAGGCACTTTTCCACTGAAACAAGTCAGCCTGAGAATCTGGTCAGCAGGCCCCCCCTGAAAAGACCAGCACACAAAACCCTCTCACCAAATCTGCTGATCATTGAATGCTACAATTTGTCATCTCTAGGGAAAATAGACTCTAGCCTCCTTTTTACTTTTATTCTTTATATTATTATTATTTATTCATTTATTTTCTTGTTTTTCTCAATTCCTTTTTTATTTTTGTTAATTTTTAAACGTTTTATTTATATATTTGTAATTTTTGTTTATTTTTATTTATTTTATGTTATTTTATTTTTGTTTTTTGGGTCTAGATTCTTTTAATAAGCAGACCAAAACACACCCAGGATCTAGCTTGTTTTTGTTTTGTTTTGTTTTGTTTTTTCCTTTTCCTTCTTCTTTTCTTTTCTGGACAAAATGATGGTATGGAGACATTCACACCAAAAGAAAGAACAGGAAGTAGAACTCATGGCTAAGGATTTAATCAATACACATATAAGTAGGATAGCTGAACTAGAATTTAAAACAATGACTATAAAGATACTAGCTGGACTTGAAAAAAAGCATAAAAGCACTAGATAATCCCTTCCTGCAGAGATAAAAGAACTAAAATCTAGTCAGGCTGAAATTAAAAATGCTATAACTGTGATGTAAACCCAAATAGAGCCCATAAAAATAAGGATGGATGAATCAAAGGAGTGAATCAGTGATATAGAAGATAAAATTATGGAAAATAATGAAGCTGAAAAGAAGAGGGAAAGAAAGATAATGGGCCATGATGGTAGACTTAGGGAACTCAGTGACTTATTAAAACAGAATAACATTCATATCATAGGAGTCCCAGAATATAAAGAGAGAGAGAAAAAGGAGCAGAAGGTTTATTCAAACAAAGTATAGCTGAAAACTTCCCTCATCTGGGGAAGGACACAGACATAAAAATCCAAGGGATACAGAGAACTCCCATTAAACTCAACAAAAGCTGGCCATCACCAAGGCATATCATAGTCAAATTCACAAAACACACAGACAAGGAACGAATCCTAAAAGCACAAAGGGAAAAAAATATCCTTAACCTACAAGAGAAGAAAGATTAGATTCACAGCAGATCTGACCACAGAAACATGGCAGGGCAGAAGAGAGTGGTAGGAAATATTCAACGTACTGAATGGAAAAAATATGCAGCCAAGAATACTATCTCCAGAAAGGCTGTCATTCAGAATAGAAGGAGAGAGAAAGAGTTTTCCAGACAAACAAAAACTAAAGGAATTCATGACCACTAAACCAAACCTACAATAAATTTTGAGGGGGACTCTTTGAATGGAGGAAAAAAAGACCAAAACCAACAAAGACTAGAAAGGATCAGAGAACATCACCAGAAACAAAATCTACAGGTAACACAACAGTAATAAATTCATATCTTTCAATAATCACTATGACTGTAAATGGACTGAATGCTCCAATCAAAAAACATAGGGTATCAGAATGTATAAAAAAACAAAGATCCATCTATATGCTGTCTACAAGAGACTCAATTTAGTCCTAAATGCACCTGCAGATTGAAAGTGAGGGGATAAAGAACCATCTATCATGCTACTGGATGTTGAAAGAAAGCCAGAGTAGCCATACTTATATTAGACAAACTAGGTATTAAAACAAAGACCATAATAAGAGATAAAGAAAGGCATTATATCATAATTAAGGGGTCTATCCATCAAGAAGATGTAACAATTGTAAATATTTATGCCCCCAACTTGGGACCACCCAAATATATACATCAATTAATAAAAAACATAAAGAAACTCATTGATAATAATAGAATAATATTTGGGGACTTTAATAGCCCACTTAGAGCAATGGACATATCATCCAAGCAGAAAATCAACAAGGAAACAATGCCTTTGACTGACACACTAGACCAGATAGACCTAACAGATATATTCAGAACATTTCATCCTAAAGCAGTAAAACACACATTCTTCTCCAGTGAACATGGAAGATTCTTCAGAATAGATCACATACTGGGTCACAAATCAGCCTTCAACAAAAACAGAAAGATTGAGATCACCATGCATGTTTTCAGACCACAACACTATGAAACTTGAAGTCAATAATAACAAAAAATTTGGAAAGACCTCAAATACATGGAGGCTAAAGAACACCCTACTGAAGAATAAAAAGGTTCACCAGGAAATTGAAGAAATAAAAAAAAATATATGAAAGCAAATGAAAATGAAAACATGACAGTACAAAACCTTGTCTGATTGCTGAGGCTAAGACTTTCAGTACAATGTTAAATAGTAATGGTGACAGTGGATGCAGCAAAGGTAGTCCTAAGAAGGAAGTACATTGTGACACAGGCCTATCTCAAGAAGCAAAAAAAGCCTCAAATACACAACTAACTTACACCTAAAAAAGCCAGAAAAAGAACAGCAAATAAACCCTAAAGCCAGGAGAAGAAGAGAAATAATAAAACGTAGAGCAGAAATAAATGATATAGAAAAAAGAAACAGTAGAACAGATTAAAGATACTAAGAGCTGGTTCTTTGAAAGAATTAATAAAATTGACAAACCCCCAGCAAGACTTATCAAAAAGAGAAGAGAAAGGACCCAAATAGATAAAATCGCAAATGAAAGAGGAGAGATTACAACCAATACTACAGAAATACAAAAAATTATAAGAGAATACTATGAAAAATTATATGCTAACAAACTGGGCAACCTGGAAGAAATGGACAAATTCCTAGAAACATACAAAACCAAAGCTGAAACAGGAAGAAATAGAAAACCTGAACAGACCCATAACCAGCAAAGAAATTGAATCAGTAATCAAAAATCTCCCAACAACAAAAGTCCTGGGCCAGATGGCTTCCCAGGGGAATTCCAACAAACATTTAAAGAAAAGTTAATACATATGCTCCCCAAACTGTTCCAAAACAGAAATGGAAGGAAAACTTCCAAACCCATGCTAGAAAGCCAGCATTACCTTGATTCCAAAACCAAACAAAGACCGCACTAAAAAGGAGAATTGACCTGTAGGTCAATATCCCTGATGATCATGGATGCAAAAATTCTCAATAAAATGTTAGCAAATCAAATTCAACAGAACATTAAAATAACGATTTACCATGTTCAAGTGGGATTTATTCTTGGGCTGGAGGGGGGCTCAGTAATTGCACACCAAACAATGTGATACACCACATTAATAAAAGAAGGGTTAAGAACCATATGATCCTGTCAGTAGATGCAGAAAAAGCACTTGACAAAAATACAGCATCCTTTCTTGATAAAAAATCTCAACAGAGTGAAAGTCCAGCACTCTGGTAGATGGAACATACCTCCACATCATAAAGGCCATGTACAAAAGACCCATGGTAATATCCTCAGTGGTGAAACCTGAGAGCCTTTCCCCTACAGTCAGGAACAAGACAGGGATGACCACTCTCACCATTACTATTTTTTTTTTTGTTTTGTATTGTTTTTGATTTCCCTCTCTTTATTTTATTTTTTTAAAATTATATTATGTTAGTCACCATACAATACATCATTAGTTTTTGATGTGGTGATCCACTATCCATTGTCTTCATATAACACCCAGTGCTCCATGCAGTACGTGCCCTCCTTAGTACCCATCACCGGGCTAACCAATCCCCCCTCCCCCATCCCTTCTAAAACCATGTTTGTTTCTCAGAGTCCATAGTCTCTCATGGTTCATCACTCCCTCCAAATCCCCCACCCTCATTTTTCCCTTCCTTCACAGAATGTCCTCCATGCTATTCATTATGTTCCACAAATAAGTGAAACCATATGATAATTGACTTTCTCTGCTTGACGTATTTCACTTAGCATAATCTCCTCCAGTCCCATCCATGTTGCTGTAAAAGTTGTGTATTCATCCTTTCTGATGGCTGAGTAATATTCCATTGTATATATGGACCACATCTTCTTTATCCATTCATCTGTTGAAGGGCATCTCGGCTCTTGCAACAGTTTGGCTATTGCAGACATTGCTGCTATGAACATTGGGGTGCATATGGCCCTTCTTTTCACTACATCTGTGTCTTTGGGGTCAATACCCAGGAGTACAATTGCTGGGTCATAGGGTAGCTCTATTTTTAAATTTTTGAGGAATCTCCACACTGTTTTCCAAAGTGGCTGTACCAACTTGCATTCCCACCAAGAGTGTAAGAGGGTTCCCCTTTCTCCACAACCTCTCTAACATTTGTTGTTTCTTTCCCTGTCCATTTTTGCCATTCTAACTGGTGTAAAGTGGTAATCTCAATGTGGTTTTGATTTGAATTTCCCTGATGGCTAATGATGATGAACATTTTTTCATGTGTCTGCTAGCCATTTGTATGTCTTCTTCAGAGAAGTGTCTTTTCATATCTTCTGCCACCTTTTTGACTGCATTATTTGTTTTTTGGGTGTTGAGTTTGAGAAGTTCTTTATAGATCTTGGATACCAGCCCTTTATTTGTAGTGTCATTTGCAAATCTCTTCTCCCATTCTGTGGGTTGCCTCTTTCTTTTGTTGTCTGTTTCCTTGCTGTGCAGAAGCTTTTGATCTTGATGAAGTCCCAAAAGTTCATTTTTGCTTTTGTTTCACTAGCTTTTGGAGAGGTATTTTGAAAAAGTTGCTGTGGGCCATGTCCAAGAGGTTACTGCCTATGTTCTCCTCTAGGATTTTCATGGATTCCTGTCTCACATTGAGGTCTTTAATCCATTTTGAGTTTATCTTTGTGTATGGTGTTAGAGAATGGTCGAGTTTCATTCTTCTGCATGTGGCTGTCCAATTTTCCCAGCACCATTTATTGAAGAGACTCTCTTTTTTCCATTGCATCTTTGTTCCTGCTTTGATAAAGATTATTACACCATAGAGTTGAGGGTCCATATCTGGGTTCTCTATTCTGTTCCATTGGTCTGTATGTCTGTTTTTGTGCCAGTACCATGCTGTCTTGGTGATCACGGCTTTGTAATATAGCTTGAAATCAGGCAACGTGTTGCCCCCAGCTTTGTTTTTCTTTTTCAACATTTTCTTGGCGATTCTGGGTCTTTTCTGATTCCATACACATTTTAGGATTGTTTGTTCCAGCACTCTGAAAAATGTCATTGGAAATTTGATTGGGATGGCATTGAAGGTATAGATTGCTCTCGGTAGCATAGACATTTTAATTTATATATTGCTCTCGGTAGCATAGACATGTTTCTTCTTCCAATCCACGAGCATGGAATATTTTTCCATCTTTTTGTGTTTCCATCAATTTCTTTCATGAGTGTTCTGTAGTTCCTAGAGTATAGATCCTTTACCTCTTTGGTTAGGTTTATTCTGAGGTATCTTATGGCGTTTGGTGCTATTGTAAATGGAATCGTTTCTCTTTCTACAGTTGCATTGTTATTGTCTAAGAAAGCAATTGATTTCTGTGCATTGATTTTGTATCCTGCCACATTACTGAATTGCTGGATGAGTTCTAGTAATTTGGGGATGGAGTCTTTTGGGTTTTTCACATAAAGTATCATGTCGTCTGTGAAAAGAGAGAGTTTGACTTCTTCTTTGTGAATTTGAATACGTTTTATTTCTTTTTGTTGTCTGATTGTTGCTAGGACTTCTCAAACTATGTTGAACAATAGTGGCAAGAGTGGGCCTCCTTGACGTGTTCCTGATCTTAACGGAAAGGGTTTTAGCTTTTCTCCATTGAGGATGATATTGGCTGTGGTTTTTCATAGATGGCTTTTATGAACTTGAGGAATGTTCCCCTTATCCCTATACTCTGAAGAGTTTTAATCAGGAAAGGATGTTGTATTTTGTCAAATGCTTTTTCTGCATCAGTTTAGAGGACCATATGGTTCTTCTCCCTCCTCTTCTTAATGTGTTCTATCACATTGATTGATTTGTGAATGTTGAACCACCCTTGCATCCCGGGGATAAATCCCACTTGGACCTGGTGGATGATCCTTTGAATGTATTGTTGGATCCTATTAGCTAGGATTTCGATGAGGGTTTTGGAATCCATATTCATCAGGGATATCGGTCTGAAATTCTCCTTTTTGATGGGGTCTTTGCCTGGTTTGGGGATGAAGGTAATGCTGGCCTCATAGAATGAGTTTGGAAGTTTTCCTTCTGTTTCTATTTTTTGAAACAGCTTCAGGAGAACAGGTATTATTTCTTCTTTGAATGTTTGGTAGAATTTCCCAGGGATTCCATCAGGCCATGGACTCTTGTTTTTTGGGAGGTTTTTGATGACTGCTTCAATCTCGTTACTGGTTATTGGCTTATTCAGGTTGTCAATTTCCTCCTGTTTCAGTCTTGGCAGCTTATAGGTTTCCAGGAAGGCCTCCATTTCCTCCAGATTGCTCAGTTTATTGGCATAGAGTTGTTGATAATAATTTCTAATAATTGTTTCTATTTCCTTGGTGTTAGTTGTGATCTCTCCCTTTTCATTCATAATTTTATTAATTTGCGTCCTTTGTCTTTTCTTTTGGATAAGTCTGGCCAGTGGTTTATCGATCTTATGAATTCTTTCAAAGAACCAATTTCTAGTTTCGTTGATCCGATCTATTGTGTTTCTGGTTTCTAATTCATTGATCTCTGCTCTAATTTTAATTATTTCTCTTCTAATGCATGGCTTAGGCATCGTTTGTTGCTTTTTCTCTAGTTCTTTAAGGTGTAGAGTTAGTTGGTGAATTTGGGATTTTTCTATTTTTTTGAGTGAGGCTTGGATGGCTATGGATTTCCCCCTTAGGCCTGCCTTTGCAGTAACCCATAGGTTTCAGACTGATGTGTTTAGTTCTCATTGATTTCCATGAGTTGTTTAAGTTCTTCTTTGATTTCTTGGTTGACCCAAACATTCTTGAGCAGAGTGGTCTTTAGCTTCCAAGTGTTTGAATTTCTGCCCAATTTTTTCTTGTGATTGAGTTCCAGTGTTAGAGCATTATGGTCTGAGAATATGCAGGGATTAATCTCGATCTTTTGGTATTGGTGGAGACCTGATTTGTGACCCAGTATGTGGTCTATTCTGGAGAAAGTTCCATGTGCGCTCGAGAAGAATGAGTATTCTGTTGTTTTAGGGTGGAATGTTCTGTAAATATCTATGAGGTGCATCTGGTCCAGTGTGTCATTCAAAGTTCTTGTTTCCTTGTTGATTTTCTGCTTAGATGATCTGTCCATTGCTGAGAGTGGAGTATTGAGGTCTCCTACAATTAACATATTGTTATCAATATGACTCTTTACTTTGGTGAACAGTTGGCTTATGTAGATGGCTGCTCCCATGTTGGGGGCATAGATATTTACAATTGTTAGATCTTCTTGTTGGATAGACCCTTTAAGAA